>NW_008670123.1:95155-104005 GCF_000695815.1 Acanthisitta chloris | reverse complement strand
TGCTGAAAAGTGCCTTTGGATCTCACTGTCTTGATGGAGCAGAAGTACATTGTTTCCTGCCTCAATTCAATAAAGGCAAGTTTGTATGCATTCATTCCTGTGCCCACGCTAACTTCCCTTCAGTCACTTACTCCCTGTGGGGACCAAGAGAGGACGTGCTGCTGTCTGCACTAAATTGTTCCTTATTAGACAAAGGGAGAGTCACACAGGTCCTTTTAGTGACCTCTGGGTTTCTGATTATGCAGCAGTATGATGGAGGAGTAAATCAGAAGCACATTCCTTTAGAGGCTCTTCTGCACTCATTCAACAAATATATCACAGAGATAAGCTGCTGGGGATATACTGACTGTAGGGAAGAGGCTAGCAGAGAACAGCAACATTTTTTTCCCAGAGGCCAGTGGAAATGTGTTGTTTCGTAAGGAGAGCCCACAAATGCCAAATATTCACACTGGCAGGGCAAGAAATGTCACCCTCAGTGCAGCTCAGGAACTTGTCTTTCACCCAAACTTTGTCAACTCCAAGCGTTTCAGCCCTTCAGATGGAAATTCACAGTTTCAACCATGAACCACAAAGAGATTTTGTGATGTGATTGTATTCTTGTGTTGGCAACAGTCCAGGCAGCACCAGTTCTCTGTAAACAGTTGTGAAATGCATTGCAAGAAGTTTGGGTAAATGGCTGTGGAAAATTGGCTTCCATTCAAGAGTCATAGAATGTTAAGGAGTTGGAATGGAAATTACAGATCATCTAGTCCCAGCCCCCTGTCCTGGTTAGGGACATCACCTCACTAGATCAGGTTGCTCAAGGCTTTATCCAACCTGGCTGTGAACACTGCCAGGGTTGGGGCAGTCACAGCCTCCCTGGGCAACCTGGGCCAGTGTCTCACCACCCGCACAGTGAAAAACCTTTCCCTGATATCTAGTCTAAATTTCCTTCTTTCAATTTGTACACATTGCCCCTTGTCCTGTCACTGCAGTTCCTAACCAAGAGTCCCTCTCTAGCTTCCCTCTAGGTCCTTCAGATACTGGAATTCTCCATACACTGCCCATCAGATGAAGAGTCAATGCCCTTAAGCATTATCAGGCCCTGCAATGAGATCATGTATGTTGGTAAACTAGAGAGATACTTCCTCAGCTAAATTTGGTGTTGCTGCTAGCACTAACCCTACATAACTTTGGGGCATGATTTGTCAGGTAGAGAATTTCATTGACTGTTCCCAAAAGGTAACTTGCACAAAGCCACCTTGTTTAGGATGGTGAGCAAGTTTACCAGCACAGACACAAGTTGGTCTGTGTCTTCTGCTGTCAGTGCTTGGCAATATTCCTGGTCACATTTACCAGTATAGGTTTAGAAGTGAGCTCAGTTCTTCCATCCACTTTATGCTAGTCTCAAACATGGAGTACCCTGTGGTCTTGTAGGGAGAAGAGAGAAATGCTTGTGACAACTGAGTTGGCACAGTGAATTCCCCAAGTTAAGTCTCAGTCAACCCATTGAAAAAAAGTTTCCATGTTAGCCAAAGAAATGTCATTTGGCAGTGAAATCCAACCAGCATACAAAGTCCTACAGTAAAGGGATAACTTCTTCCCCCCTCATCTTTTTTAATTGAAATCAGACTTTTCTCATTTAGCCATTTCATAAGGGCTGTAGGAGTGACTAAACACAATCTTGAACAAAATTTATAAGCATGTCTTGATAACAGAAAGAGATATATAGTATGTGTGTATGTAGATATATTTGTAGACCTTTAAAATTTGTGAATGACTATATTTGATATAAAGATATATTTAAAATGTTATGTGGCTGCTATGTTTCTGAAGTGATGGCACAAAACCTCCAAGGGTGCCAGTGCCACACACCACTATGTTTGGACAGGGTTAGCCCTGAAAGTGCCCTCTGCAATTTGGGAGGTACCCTAAGAACACCATGTATCAAGACAAAAAGCATACACAAAAATGTATATGAAATAGATCAGCCTGAATAAAGTTTAGACAAAAAATCTGCTGAGGTCCTAGTGGAAGAGGTGTAAACCCATCTGTGAAAGTCTCCTATTGAAAGCTGAATCAGACAAGGTTCAGACTGGACATTGGGAAGCATTTCCTTAACAAGAGGGTGTTCAAACACAGTTTCCCTAGAGATGTGGTCCATGCCCCAAGCCTGTCAGTGTTTTAGAGGCATTTGGACACTGCCCTAACAGCATGATTTAACTTGGTCAGCCCTGAAGTGATCAGGCAGTTGGACTAGATGTTCCTTGTAGGTCCTTCCAGCTGAGCTAGTCTACTTTAGTCTAGTCATTAAGACCTAAAAAGTCAGTGCAGGAAATACAATGTGAACACCTCTACAACAGGATGTAGTCCTACAGTTAAGATTATCCCATCCTGTGTGGATTTCAGTGATGGAAATGATGGTTTCATCCTAGTTACAAGTAAAGCCTTCAAATTTTTCCTACAAGTTGTCTATTCTGAGAAAATTTGATGATTTTTGTCTCTATTCTTCAATAAAAGTTTGAGGAAACAATGGGCCCAGGCAGGATTCTTTGGAGAACAGCTGTAAAGGAGGGTGCCTTGGGTTCTAGGACCCTCTATGCCACAGGGGAGCCAAGGGCAACCTGGTACAGAGCTGGAACCAGAGTTTGGGCCAGGTGAAAGTCCTCATGGTCAAAGGCATCCACAGCCCAGGGGAGACACGAAAGGTACAGCCCATGGGCCTCTGCCATGGAATTTGAACTCCTGGTGCTCCTGTGCCTCTGTGCTGCAGCAGGTAGATAATGTTTAGGACTTAATAGCTGCCAATAACCTTTTATTGCCTGCAAAGTGTTTTCAGAAGAGGCTGATTTTGAGCGAATATAATCTTTCCGGGAAAGCCAGTCCAATCCAGTAATTGTCTCTGACACTTAAATCAGCCCTTACCCTACTTGAAAGTGGTGATAGAGGAACAAGCCTTTGCAAGCTGAAGCCTTTCTGGAGCTCACAGCCCATTTCTTGCCCTCTATGAAGAGCATCCATCCCTCCTTGTCAGCATTCCCTAGAGACCTAAAGCATAAGAGAGAGACCTGTAGAAGCAGTGTGTATGTGCAAATGTATCTCTGCCAGCCTATCTGCTCAGCTAAGCTCCAGAATGTCCTTAAAACCTGACAAAACTTGTTACAAGCTGCTTTTAATGTCCAGAAGTAATTCTTTTCATTTCAGTGGGGAAGGCAGGAGCCCTGCAAGGAAGATGTCCAATGCTAACCTCTTGCAGTGATCCAGTGCTGAGAGCCAGAGTGGCCAAAAGCTGATCCCTTGGGCACCAAGGTTGGTTCCCCTCTCCTGCTGCACCTGTAGCCCAGGGGCTGATCTGGCACATTCAGTATCAGTGTCAGCTCCAGCTGCTCCACTTGCAGTTATTCTCATCCTGCGCTGTCAGTGCCAACAAACAGGACAGAGTGGTGCAAAGCTGAAGAAAACCTCAATTGCCCACTGGAAATTCTCTTTGCCAGTCTAGTCCCCAGACTGGGATTTCTGCCCTCTGAATATCTCCCTTGATAACACCTACAGAAGACAACACCAAGAAGAATGAACACCAGCAAGAATGAAGGCACCCAGACAGCCCAATGAACCTGGTCTTCACCTCCAATTTTGGAGTCTGAGCCTCCCTGGCAATGTCTAGGACTGGCCAGGATTTGTGAGGAGGATTGGCACTGTAAGCTCTTTCCATCTGAGCTGTTCCCAAACAGCACATTTTCCAAAACAACCAAGAGAAGATGACTAAGTCTATTTTGGTTTGAGGAGCACAGTTGCTCTCCAATCCACTATAGAGCTGTTTGCCTTTCGCTGACCTTCCTGCCACCCACTCAAACTCATGTTAAAACCCAACTGAGCCTATTTGTGCTCCCCACAGCCAGGACTTGCTCTCTCCCACCCATGTGATGCAGGCACAGGTGGTGAAGGAAGGAATCCTCTCTTGCTGCCAGTGCACTGAGGAGATGCTCACAGGTTGAGCAACTACTCCTGCCGTGGGTAGCAGGCCACACGCAGAGGATGGCAGCTGGAGCCAGATGCCTTTATGAGGCAGCAATTCTTGAAGCAGCACTTATTTGCAGATGCATAAGGCCAAAGGAGTGTCAGCTTTACAACAACCCCCTGGCTCTCATAAATCCATTTTATGAGTCTCCTCAGAAGTGAGACTTAGCACCTGAGCTCTTGACCTGTGAGTAAATCCAGGACAGGGAACAGCCTTGTCCTCAGAGCAGTCGAGGGCGATCAGAAGCACAAAGCATGCCAGCTTTCAATTTCTCTGTCTGAAGGAGCAAAGGTTTCAGTGTTGCATAGGGAGCAGCCCTCATTCATCACCTGAGTCATAGTGTTATCACTGTCTGGGCTCTTATCTCCAGCCAGTCGTGTACGGCCTGCTCCTTGCTTCTTTGAACTCTTCCTCACCATCCATCTGGACACACCTGGGAGGTCCAAGCTGGGAGCAGGTATAGAGAGAGGCCAGGTCATCCTCTCCAAGGCAGGAGCTGGGCAGAGCCTGGCTGAGAAGAGGGAGTGGTGTCTCTGAGCTGCACAGTTCCCTTCTGCCACACATCCTGACACTTCCAGGACAAGCAGCAGCACAGCAACACCTTAATACTGATAAGGTGTTGAGAGCATGGAGGAAAGCAGCATAAAGGCTGCCTAAGTTGCATTTAGCTGCTGTCAGCACCTGTGTGTTGCCTGGTAAATGCTTTATAATCAAGCATTAATAGCTATCATTAGAGCTTTGGCTTTTCTTGATGTTTATTTACAGGTTGGAGAAGGTTATAATGCAGTTGGGAAGGCTGTGGATAGATTTCTGGCTGAGAAAAAAAAACAGAGTAAGGAGATCTGGTGGCAAAATTGAACTGCTGTCAAAAAAAAGGGAAAAAGAGGGGTAAGAAGAAGAAAAACCCCACAATGCAGAGAAGCCTCATGCCAGCAGAAAGCTGATTTCTTTCATCCTGGTGAGGCAGGCTCCGTGTGGGTGCAGCTCCTGGCTGGGAGCCTGGGAGTGTAGGAGGTGTGCTCTGTACAAGAGTTCAGGGCTGCCAGATGAGCCGTATCACCTCCAGAGAGAACTTTGTCCCTTCAGCCACAAACTACTTGCCTCTCTCTTGAGCACACAGTGGTGTCCTGGCTGAGCCCTTATAAAGCAAAATACTCCAGTGCATCTAGCCCTGGCACGGAGTGATGTCACTCTTCATTCAGAGCAGAGGACAGAGGTGCCCCAGGGTGCACAGGAAGGCTGGGGCAGGCTCAGGGGTGGCCAGAGGCAACAGAAAGTGGCTGCAGAAGTGAGCAGATGAGGAACAGTAACTTTGGAAGTAAGGTCCATGGGGGGTTTGCATCCACACAGTGCTCACCAGCATTGTATATACAAAGACCAGCCACAAGTGGTTATGAACATGGGCTGAACTGGTGGGACATGAGCCAGCACAGCTCCAAGCCCTGTTTGACTCTCCAGCTGCTCAGATTCACATACTGACCCTCCTAGCTCTGGGTTTGGGCTAGTTTGGCTGGAAGCAATGCTGCAGCCCAGGCAGGAGGGTCAGCTCTGCGCTTGGTCTGATGCAGCAAGGGAGGACAAGCCAAGAGCTTGTTATAAAACCTCCAAGTTTCTGTCTGGTGCATTTCATACTGTGCACATTGATGGTGCAACACCAACAGGTCACAGCATTACAGTGCACCATCCCAGGGTTTGGCTGGGGAAAAAAATACCTTGTCACATCTGTCTTAAAGAAAACTGAACTATGATGTTGCAAGTTGTGCCAAGGAATGCAGAAATCTACACCTTTTCTGGATCTGAAGGAAGTGAACCTGTGACCCAACATGCTCTGCACATGTCATAAGGGCTGTGTCCTTTCAGTCACTTTTCTCCTGTGATTGAATCACTCCTGAGAAGCCCATGGAGATGCTCACTGCTCTCTACACATTGTTGAAGCAAATTGCTTCCCACAGACCCAACACAGCATTTTCAGCTGTCCAAACAATCTACATGTGTAAGATCCAAGACCAGACTGCAAGGCAGATGTAATGGGATCACCCTTATCTATGGGTGGGAAGGCAGAGGACTGGGCAAGAGTTAAATCTCCCTGCAGCTGGCCTGAGACTCCTATGTTGCTCCTGAAGTTTGTGCAGACAGACTGAGTTATCCCTGAAGTCAGGTGTGTGGCTCATAAGGGACACTATTATATATATGTATTTTTTTAAAGTAAGCTGGATTTCTGCAAACACATTGGATAGGTCTTCACTCAGGGTATGTTGCCACTAGGGAAAAATAGCTGTTTCTTCAATTTCTTCTCCCACATTCATTCCCAGGGGTGAGCTAGATGCAGGATTTCAATATTTACAGTTCTAAACAGGTGTTGGACCTCTAAGCAAGGCAAAGTGCTGGTATGTATCTAGATTTTCAGATGTATCAGCCAAAGCAAAACTCCAGCCATCTCCTTCTGCTCCTATCCAAGTCCTTAAGCTGCAGATCGTAGATGTTAAAGGGTTGGAATGGAGCTTACAGATCATCTAGTTCCACTCCCCTGCCCTGGGCAGGGACACCTCCCACCAGAGCAGGTTGCTCAAGGCTCATCCAACCTGGCTGTGAACACTGTCAGGGTTGGGGCAGCCACAGCCTCCCTGGGCAACCTGGGCCAGTGTCTCACCACCTCAATAGGGAAAACTTTTTCCTAATACCTAACCTGAATTTCCCCTCTTTCAATATGTATCCATTGCCCCTTGTCCTGTCACTGCAGCTCCTAACAAATGTCCTGGCCCTGATTTTCAAACATGCTCATAAAAGTCCAAGGCAAGCCTGACATCTTCCTTGAGCTGCTGTAAGGAGCTTGACAAAAAGAACCCATTTATAAAATCAAAATAAAAGTGCTGGTCTCCAAACCTCCCCTGCTAAAAGAGTTTGCCAACACTCTTCAGCTGCATTCCTGGGAACATTTAATGATAGTTTGCTTTGCTCTACATGCATGGGTAATATATAATCCTTATGCCACCACTTGCTTTGAGAGTTCTTCATGACTGGAGGCATTTTTTTTCCTTCTTGCATTTGATCTCACCGAGACTGTTATTCCTGTAGTAGCAAAGCTATTTGTCCTTTTAAGTAAGCATGTGGTAATCCACAAAATCCATGATTCATAATGAAACTGGATTCAGTCTTCAGGAGTTTAATGGTTGTCTCAACCCAGTACAACTGGCAATTTTGGCACAGAGCACTGCAACCTCTCCTTGAAGTAATAACATCTAAAGTGTTGGACAAACTGGGTAGTTGATGATAACCAGTATAAAACATGATATATAGCATAGCTCTGGGTAAATTAGAGTGTGCTTTAATTTGAGCTTGTGCAACCATGTTTAGCAGAATTTTTTTTGACTGTGTTAGTTGTAAAGTTAATATCACAATTGGACTTGACTCTTAAAGAACAGCTCTTAGTCTTTTAAGACCACCAGCCATGCTGTGCACTGAATTAGGCCAAGGCACATGGAAAAAAGTGATGTATTTATGCTGATGCTCTTCAATTACAGAAGAAAAGGTGCTCAGACTTACGCTGCACAGGGAGCTGTAATATTTTTAAACCATCATATTTTTTTCTAATGTGATATATATATTTCTCTTGTATTATAAACTTGTTATTACAATCTATTTATGTCTCTGCATTTAAATAAGAAGTCAGGAAAGATATGCCAGCACTACAGTCCACAAAAGTTAGCCCTTTCAGGCAAACATAGTCCCTTCATCATACACAACCTTAAATGCATTTGCTGTGCTCTTAGCACTCTTAAAATGCATGTTTGAAGTGCCATTAGTTTCAGTCCAAGGTTCCAGAGTATTTTACTTAACGTGCCATGCAATGAAGTGGGTCCAGAGAAGAGGAACGAGGCTGGTGAAGGGACTGGAGCACAAGTGGCATGAGGAGAGGCTGAGGGAGCTGGGGGTGTTCAGCCTGGAGAAGAGGAGGCTCAGGGGAGACCTTATCACCCTCTACAACTCCCTGACAGGAGGTTGGAGTCAGGTGGGGGTTGGTCTCTTCTCCCAGGCAACCAGCAGCAGGACAAGAGGGCACAGACTCAAGCTCTGCCAGGGGAGGGTTAGGTTGGAGATTAGGAAGAGATTTTTTACAGAGAGAGTGCTCAGGCATTGGAATGTGCTGCCCAGGGAGGTGGTGGATTCCCCATCCCTGGAGGTTTTCAAGCTGAGACTGGATGTGGCACTTAGTGCCATGGTCTAGTGACCACAGAAGGGTTGGACTCGATGATCTTGGAGGTCTTTTCCAACTGGGTTGATTCTATGATTCTATGAAGCCACCTGCAAACCCTGATCTGTGATAAGGAACCTGTCCCCTGATTCAGAAACCATCACATACCATGGTTTATAAATGATAGGTGGTTGAGACATTCTTTGTACTGGTAGGAGGAAAGAAATAGCCTCTTTGTAGCTGTTACTGAGTATATACAGCTTGCTGGGTCTGGTGAGTGAAGCTGAGCCAGTCCTTTGTTTCTTTTGATCCATTAAAGTCTGAGCCTGTTTCCTTCTGTCAGAGCAACATCACAAGCAGCAGCATTCAAAGCATTGTTTGTTTTCTCACCCCTTGTTTATGCTTTGGCTTTCTCAAGGATGTTCCTGTTGGTCTGAAATTTCCCAGGATTAATTTTAGCTCATAAGTGATTTTTTTTCTTGGAAAGCCATAACCAGCAAGTGCCTGAACGAGTACTCTTGGCACTCTAAGAACAGACACTGTGTCCCTTTAAAAGGAAAAAAATGACAAGTGGCCTTTGTGCTTCAGCTATTCCAGGGGAGAAAATAGCCTGTCCTTAAATAAGCTTAGGTGAAATCGGAAAAGACCCTCCAGAAGAGTT
>NW_008670123.1:71310-95124 GCF_000695815.1 Acanthisitta chloris | reverse complement strand
AGTGTGAGAGTTGAAAATACCCTTCCACAGAGAGTTTCATGCTTTGAGTGCTTCTCTACATTTTTCACAGACTCAGCTGAAGGTGAAGGGAGAAAAAATTTGTGTCCAGCACATTACAAAACCAGATCTTCTTGTGGTGATTTTTATCCTGACTGGTGTAAGCTTGGTAAAAAATGACTATATGCATCTCCTTGAGGCTTTAAAAACACCTACAAAATCTGTAAGCAAATATAAAGATTTACCCAAACACTGCTATTTTTGGCATTTTCAGCTTCCTGCGAAGCAGTTTTCATCTGAGTAGCACTGACTGGCCAGTGCCTGTGTGAGGGCCAGGTGGTCAACACTTCTTTTTGTTGCCAGTTTCAAATTCACCACCTAAATTGGGGATAAATGTTAGTGCTCCCAGTAGGCACTGGAGGACCTCCCTGTACCAGGAGCACCCTAAGTCTGGCTGCTCCTGTCTGTTCAGGCAGCCAGGGTGAGTTATAACCCACAGGTGCTGCTTTCTTTTCAGCCTTCTTGACACTGTGCTGGAGACCCCAGAGCTGGATACAGTTTTCCAGGTGAAGTCTCACCAGAGTGGAGTAGAGGGGCAGAATCACCTCCCTTGACCTGCTGCCCACACTGCTGCCACCCTTTTTTTCACAGCTCAGGTGAGCAAACAGCAAAAACCAGAAGACCTGTATCTTTCCTGTTGGCTTGGATGATGCAGCATCAATGCTACCACCTCCACATCCTTACAGCTTTCTAGCAGTGAAAAGGATCACAAACGGCATTGCTTTTTCCAGGTGATTTCCATAATTTTCCTATGAAACTCTGAGGATCCTTCTTTTTCCCAAATCTTTTCCCCTGTGTGGACACCCAGACCACAATCCAGGGAGGAGATATCCTTGCTGAGATGCTGCTGATCTCCTCCACCCGTGTGCGACATTGGGGAGTGCTCCTGCGTACGCAGCTCCCTGTGAGGTAAGCAAAGCCTTTAATTTTCCAAGATTATATATTTCAACCATCTACAGAAGGGAGGATATTTGCTCTTCTTACCAGTGCTCCACCCAGGAGCAGTTTATCTCCATCCAGATAGGGCTGAAGAGGCATTTGAGCCATTTGTACATGTGGGCAGATCAGATAAAGGTGATTTAATGCAGAACAGGGCAGCAGATTTGTCTCAGCCCAGTGCCATGGCACAGGGTTAGAAAGGTCTTCTGTGCCTCTGGACAGCACAGCCACATCTTCTGGAGATCTTTCAAAATCCACTCCCAGCAAATGCTGTTCAAAAATCTGGGCTAAGCAGATGATGCTGATACAACAAATATGTTATGACATAGCTTTTTTTTTAATTTGCTTAAGAACATAAATAGTTTTGCTAATTGCCATTCCTTTCGAAACATTGGAAGATGTAAACAGTGGCTGCCAGAAGAGTGGGGAATTCTGAGTTTCTGTGATGACAAGGGAGATTATGTCTTAACAGACACCACTTAACTCTGCAGTGCTCACAGCAGAAAATTATCTGGAATTGGCTTTAGTTTTTACAGTTTGATCTTATACTGGGTTCCCAGGCCTGTGATATGTACCACAAAACCCCAGGTCTAGAATTAATGGTGAAGCAGAGGAATGTAAGATTTTGTTTAAAACAGAAAGAGAGCACAGAGAAGAGGAAAAGAAGCTTTTTTCTCCAGTGGAAAAATGAGAGATGATGTGGCATAGGCTCATGCAAAGGCTCAGGGAACAAAGATGCATGAACAAAACTGCAGCTCTCCCCAGTTTCAAGCTGACTCTCACATGTTTCTGGAGCTGGATGATGGTGACACACAAGGATGAAGTGCACCAGCCCTTGTAAGGTGCTGTGGGTCCCACACAGAGAGACCAGAGTACTACAGGAACCAGAGAGCATGTGGTAGGAGGTAAGCAATCAGCAATATTGGCTAGAGACAATGTGTGGGTTTCAGGAGGGACCCACAAGGGTCATGGGACATCCCCATGGCTGAGGAGGTCCCTGCCTGGATTTCTAGTTCCTTAAACACTGGTGCAAAACTAGAAATTGCACTCCCAGGTCGCTCCTCTCTGATGAGGCAAGGCAGCCACACGATTCCCAGGGCATGGTGACCTGCCTGTTGGCTTTTTCACTCCTTGACATTACTTTATTCATCTCTGTCAGTGCTGGCCATGAGTAAGGCTGCTACTGCAATTCATGGAAATTGCATACAACACCCCTCACAGATATGTATTTTCCTCTCTCCGTGTTCATGGTGTCACGACTGTCTCAACTGCACGTTTGGTTGGTGAGTCACAGCTGAAGGCAGAGGTCACCTCCAGCGCATGCTTTAAAGCCTCATCTATCTCCATCACCTTTTCTTCCTGTAGTCTGATAGCTCCACCTCCTTTTCCCATTGACATCACCTTCCATTTACAGCAGACACCAACACCAGCACAACTGTGATCTCACTCACTCTAACCTCTGTGACCCCAGTGCCAACCCCTGAGTTTTCTGCTGTTTCTGGGGTGGGTTTTGCCATTGTTTTTCATAGTAAATTAATTCAAACTTCCTGCAATCAGTAAAAAGTCTATCTTTGTTGTTCTGACACGTAAGTGTCAATACACATGTTGCCCAGAGAGGTTGTGGACTCCTCATCTCTGGAAATGTTCCAGGCCAGGTTGGATGGGGCTTGGAGCAATCTGGGCTAGTGGAAGGTATCCCTGCCCATAGCAGGGGGCTGGAATGAGATGGTCTTTAAAGTTCCTTCCAACCCAAATCATACTATGATTCTAAGTCTTACTAAATTTATGGCAGCCTGAATAAATAAGTGCTTCTTCTATCACTGCCATCTCTTAGAAGTTTCAGGTCTTGCACAATCCTCATGTGCTGAGCAGCCCATTGCCCTTTAGCCAAAGCTCTTTATTATGCTTCTCTCATGCACCTTGTATTGTGTTTCTCTCCCTGTATTTCTGCTTAGGTCATGAGTTTTCAGAGAATCACAGAATCATTTAGGTTGGGAAAAAACCTCCAAGATCATCAAGTCCAACCTGTGACCCATCACCACCTTGTCAACTAGAGCAGAGCACGAAGTGCCACGTCCACTTGTTTCTTGAACACCTCCAAGGATAGTGACGCCACCACCTCTCTGGACAGCCTGTTCCACTGCTTAGCAACCCTTTCCATGAAGAAATTCTTCCTGATGTCCAACCTGTACCTCCCCTGGCACAGCATGAGGCCATTTCCTTTTGTCCTGCTGCTGGTTGCCTGGGAGAAGAGACCAACCCCCACCTGACTCCAACCTCCTTTCAGGTAGTTGTAGAGAGTGATAAGGTCTCCCCTGAGTCTCCTTTTCTCCAGGCTAAACAACCCCAGCTCCCTCAGCTGCTCCTCATATCACTTACTCTCTAGAGCCTTCTCCAGCTTTTGGAGTCACCCTCACATCATTTTCCTCTCTACTTTCTCTGGGGGTTTAGGTATATCTGTCCATAGTGTTATGTTGGAATGATTATTTCTCTCTTGCTTTCTGCCATAACTGGAAATCCCTATTCTCTCTTACCATTTTAAACTTGGGCCACTGCAACCTCCTTCTTTATTTCTATGACCCTACACTACTTCTGGCACAACCTGAAAGAATCCAAATACTTGGGAGTAACAAAGTGCCATTCTCATTTTTATCAATTCTCTTCTGTTTGCCCTTCTAGAAGAGATGCACAGTAAAATCAGCTATGAAAACCAACTTCCCCTTACTCACAGGTCTGTACAGAGTGCTACAGTTTGAATCTAAACCAATCCTACTGTTCCTGTGGGTGGATAACAACTCACAGAAATTGATTTTTAAAGGAGGTTGAGTAAAGGCACCAAGACATTGTCATGCATAAACAAATACACCTTGGAATTCCACTTAAAGGGACTTTCTAAGGGAAAATTCCTTTCCTGAGTCACACTCTGATCTCCCTACTACAGCCCTTGAAGACAAATAGAAAACAGGAAATCTAGTTTCTGACAACAGGTACCATGTTCTCCCCATTGGAGATGCTGGCAAAAGGAGCCTCATAGAAATGCATTTCAGTGTTGCCATAGTAAAATCATCTTTAACAGAAAGAGGTAGATCCTGGATTCAGCAAAACATTACCCCAGCTAAATCTGACAAGGAGAATTTGGCAGATGCTTTTTTGACACCATTTCACAGGCATTTCTGACTGCTGTTGGTACAAGCTCTGTGACCAACCTGCAATGAGATGAGGCAAATCTTGCTCTAGGAGGACATGGTCTCCTTCCATTGTCTTTGAAGTGAGCCTGGGTAAGTAGATGAGCTGGAGACAGTGTAAATATCTGAATCTTCCTTCTTGTCACAAAACAGGTGACCCTAAGGGCACTGGCACACATTGCCCAGGGAAGCTGTGGCTGCCCAATCCCTGGGAGTGTTGCAGGCCAAGTTGGATTTGGACTTGGAGCAACATGGGCTAGTGAAAGGTGTCCCTGCCACAGAATCATAGAATTTAAGGGATTGGAATGGACCTTAGAGATGATCCAGCCCCAATGCCCTGCCCTGGGCAGGGACACCTCCCACCAGAGCAGGTTGCTCAAGGCCTCATCCAGCCTGGGCTTTGAACACTACCAGGGTTGGAGCAGCCACTACTTCCCTGGGCAACCTGTCCATGGCATAGGGGTTGGAACTAGATGACCTTTCAGGTGCCTTAAACCTGAACCATTCCAGGATCCTGTGATTCTACAGAAAAAGGCTTGAATGCACATATATTTGTGTTAGGTATTATTATTTCCCTGTTAGTCACATATTTGCAAATTTTAGGAACACACGACTGAAACCAAGGGCTGTTATTTTTTTGGGCTGCAGAGCCAGCAGGCACCAAACCCAGCCTGAAGTTCTCTTTGTAGAGTAAATATTTTCAGCATATGGAAGGAAAGGCTGCCAAGTGAGGGGAACATTAGCTGAACTGCCTCACTGAATGGGCTGACAAATACCTAGAGGTCCCTCATTCCTCACCTCCTGGGGCTTGCCCTGGCAGCCTTCACTCGCCACAGCAATCCTGGAGCCAAGGAAACCACGTGCCTGGGTAAGGTGAGCCCAAGGTTGGCTCTGTCAGTCAGAGAGGAGGAACACGATGCCAACAGCACTCACACAATTATCTGGCTCAGGTTTTGAAACCTCTGCTCAACAGCAATGATTCAGCAGTTGATTGCCGTTCATTTACTGGAAACTGCTGCTCGTCATTCAGAAGGAAAAACAACTGGAAAAAGCTTCTATCACTCAATTTTACAGTAGACAAGGCCACTATGGTCAATTGCAAGCTTACAAAAAAGGCATGTACTGGAAAGCTCCAAAATCAAAACACTTTCTGCTTTCGAGAACCATTTAATTTTCATGTTAACATAATGTTCCTTTTATTTGCCTTGTGTTTTTTCTGCCCTTCTGCGTGTGCACTTCTCGTTTTTCTCTGAGCTCATGAAGACCAGAACCTTCACTGCATATATAGCCCCCCTTCACCCCCCACAGACACATGCACACATGAAATTTCTTCCTATAATTTGGAACTGAGCACTACAGGGAGAAAAAAATGAAAGAAATACACTTTTGCTAGATCCAAGAGAATTCACAAGAGTTCATGTTGCACCTGGCATCCCAACCAAAGTCTAACCTGAGACCCTCCAGAGCAAAAAGCACGAGTGGCTGGCACCTGTGGAAACAATTTCTAAGTGGAGCTGCCAGTACCTCATCCCATGGGAATGCAGGAATATGCAAAGTCCAGTCCTGAGCTTGACTAAGTCAATGGTTACTCTGTGGTTTCAGACAGCCACATCCCTGGAACTGCTACTCCAACAATCAGTAGAGTCTAGTCCTGGAAGTACCAAGCTGGAGAACAGTGGCTTGATCTGGTATCTTCACTGCACTGTTGGGATGCATCACGTGTCCACTGAAAGACTGACACCTGCTAGGAGAGCCTGGCCACAACATTTGACACAATTTGTGTTTTGGGGACTGAACCAGTAGTTAGGAGCCTGAGGTGCCACAGGTACACATTACAGGTTACAGGGATGGATCTTCATCATTCTGTGTTGTTGCAGCAATCTTCAAAGTAATAAAAGGTCTATTTGCTAACTCAGAGACAAAAGTACAGATAATATTTAGCAAAAATCCTGTTGCTTTAGGTCTTTCTGGTCAGATCATCTGAGTGGAGGTACCAGCCACCAGGTACAAACATCTTTCATTCTAGCTGGGAAGCTTGGACCAGCTATCCCAGCTTCATCCATACTTGCTCTGCCACCAGCACAGTAATGTCCTGAGCCTTTCCTTAGGACCCTGGAGGCAGACACAATGCCCAGAAGGGACCATCCACTATAGCTTTTTGATATCCACATTAATCTCATCTCCAGGGCAAGTATCTTCTTTGATTTTGTTTGGACATACTCCTCTCCCCAGGTCTAACTACTGTGCTTACATTTACATAGCAAACTGAAGACTGTGCTGCTCATCACAACATCCTGTTCAACATATTGAGTGGTACCAGTGGCTTCATCACGTTTGACATCCCATCAGTGCCTACAAGAGTGAACAGAGATTGCAACATTATCCCAAGCCAGCACGTGCCTACAAAACTTCCACTGCACCATGGTGTCCATGTAACCTGCCTTACTCAGTGACACTAAAGGCCACATCCTGCTACAGGCAGTATAAGATGTTTTTATCAGATGTGTAATGGTTGCTAATGAAGAATTATCCAGTGGGAGTTGCACCCAACCATCCCACTTACATGATATCATCTTGGCAAAGGGAGGCATCCCAGAGTTACACTGAGCTCACTCACAGTGACTCTCAGCCTGTGGCTTTCAGTCTCTGTGGGACAGTTTTCAATTCTTACACAGTCACCAAGATACCAAGAACACGTAACTCCCCTGAGCTCACTCCCTCCAAGCTGATGGAAGCTTTGATGCTGCAGTTTGTCAAGGCAGATGAAGTGGACAGTCCTAGGAATATGATGCTTTGAAGCTGTAGCATCTCCATGGGTTCAGTTATGGGTTCCACAACTTCAGACCTATCCCTGGTTACCAGAGCATTATTCACACATTCCTGAAAAAAATAGATTCATTCACAAGTGTATATAATACACTTGTGTATATAATTCACTTGGAGACTGACGATGTTAAGGGAATGAAACCCATTTGGGTCACTCCTCTCCTGAAAAATCACCACTTGTTACCATCCCCTGAGATCCCTGGACTTCACTTCTGCTGGACCTGCCTCCAAAGTTCACTCTTCTGTCTCATCACTACTTTGCAATCTCTTCTCTTATTCTATTTTTCATGCCTTGCTCACCCCAGGTTGCAATTACATTAGTCACGGTAGGTCAAGCGAATGTGATGTCATAGGGTTGGTAAAAACACTGGCCAAATTTACCCCTTGCTAAGCCTGTAGGATCTGATTTTTGGCCTCAACCCTATGAGCATGCACATACTTGTTTAATTGCATCCCTGAGTTGTGGTGCTACCTGCACTGGGACTATGCCCATGTGTGAAGGAAAACACGTGCCCACGAGCTCATGGCCCCAGAAAGGGAAGGGGCTGGTTAAACTGCTTTCAGTTGTGGGACTAGAGGTCACAAACAAGGAAAACAGGAAGGGTCTATAGCCCCAAGAGCTGAGCAGGCTCAGGGGACCACCCCTCAAAATGAGAAAGGAATGGAAAGCACAGCTGTAAAATAGCAATCTTCTAGTGGAAGGTGTCCCTGCCCATGGCAGGTGGTTGGAGCTAGGTGATCTTTTAAGGTACCTTCCAACCCAAACCAGTCTGGGATGCTATGAAAATCCAGCAAACAGGTGCCTCTCAGTCTCATACTGGTACAAAAGTGGCTCACACATGGGATCAAGCTATAAATAAATCCCAGTGCCTGGACCTGTGTATTAACATTCATCCATCACCACACTTATTAGCCAGGACTGAGCTGTAACATTTTATGGCATTTAGGACACACTTTCCTCTGACTTAACTGTATCTCCTGTGAGCTAATACACTCAGCTACAAACTATTACTACTACTATTATGATAAACTCTTCAGGCAGGAAACAAAAGGGTTGCACACACCCTAAGGACCCTAACATACTGAGACAGGATTAAAAACTGCTCAATGCAGGTGTCTGCTTCAGGTGCTTCTGACCTCCCTGAGGTGTGAGACAGCTAAGAGTCAGAGCCAAAGCATCTAAGGCAACCATTCCCTTCTCAGGAAGCACTTTTCCTCATTTCCATAGAATGGTTCTTCCCGTTTCTACAAAGAGTTTCAAAGTTGTTTGCTTATGCAGGAGTTCAGCCCTGATCCAGTGTGTTGAAGCCAAAAAAGATTTCCCTCAGCTGAAATAAGCCTTGGATCAAGCCCCAGGAGAAGGGATTTTTATGAACCATTTTCTTGATCATTTTTGTACAAAAATCACACACTAAAAAAAGGGAATAGCACGCCAGAGATGATATTTCCCCATTACAATGCAGCTAGAAAAGGACCTGAGAGTTTTACACTGGGACAAAGCTTCAGAAATTCTCCAGCAGGTAACAACAGCTTTTCTATGGAAAAGCTCATCAGATTCAGATCATTAGCAATAAGCCCAAATTTTCTCTTTTTTTTTTTTGCTTGTACACTTTGCTTTTCACTGAAGTAAAGCCATGAATGCCTCCCAGCCCTTTATCCTTAGCAAAAAGGGGAGAAACTTAGTCATGATACAGCCACCATTCCCAGTTCTTCCAACAGCCTGAAAACATCAACAAAAAAAAAGCCCACTTTAATGAAAAAAAAAACCTCCAACTTTATTTGGAAAAAAAATAGTAAGTAAAACAAGTTTCCATATGTTTACCATAAAAATAACCTAGACTCCACCTTGGGGTGTATAAAAATACGGGCTACAGATTGTGTATTTTGGCATTAGTTTAAAAAATGCCTTTGTAAACATTCCCTATTAAAATTTAACTGCGGCTTTTATCATTTACTCAAGTAACATATGAAAGGGCTTGAACACTTATCACAGAAGTAGTTGTTTTATCAGGGCTTGGTAATAGCAGTGATGGATTGTGCAATTTGCAGTGTATTGCCTGGTTTACAATTGCAGATGTGCTGGTAAGTACTATCATATACATCTGTAAAATCTCCTTTAAAGTGTAGCCAGAAACATTAACACCTATTAGAAAAAAAAGAAGAAAAAAAAGGTTATAGGAGCAACAGAGTTTTCAGTCCTGTAGATAAGACCTAAGTTTACACAAGGAGTTTGTGTTCAGACTTTTGGCCCAGAGAGGGACATGCAGGTGGTGCTTTTAGTGGTTGCTGAGATAAAATTAGGACAAATAGCCCCAAATAGCTCTGGATTGAGAATCTGAGGCACTTTTTGGACATCGTTTTTACAGTGTCAAAATAAATGGAGCAAAATAAATGTCGTAAGAGTTGGTACAACTCGTGGAGCTCTCGGGTCTGGGTCCTTCCTCTTCAGTTTGGATTTTAATGAACCAGAGATGCTTGATCTGCTTAAGAAGTAGCTTATATGACTCACTGA
Source organism: Acanthisitta chloris (assembly GCF_000695815.1). Taxonomy (NCBI): domain Eukaryota; kingdom Metazoa; phylum Chordata; class Aves; order Passeriformes; family Acanthisittidae; genus Acanthisitta; species Acanthisitta chloris. The sequence continues at coordinate 85,605 of NW_008670123.1, read as the reverse complement.
ATTTTGCATTCCCCCAAAATTGCCTGGCTAAGCACACATGCCACCCACGGGCCTGAGACAAATCCTTGGCACCCCTCGGTGCCAGTGACAACCCAAGATAAGCAGGAACAGCAATGAGCTCACTTGGACTCTGCATTTCTGCAAGAAATTCCTTCAACAGACTTATTCTAAGCCTTACAAAGCCGTCACTGTTTCTACTATAAAAAGTTTAAATGAAAGAGTTATATTAAACAATCCCAGCAAGTACAGCTGAGTAATTCCCAAGTTACTTCACCAAAGCAGCAAGAACTGTACGAGCACCACACATCGTTGCTGCATCCAGGACTTGATGAGCTTACAGATAATAAGGTTTGTGTGTGAGCAACGTGTCAAATGGCAGGAGGTGCACTCAGCCAGGCAGTGTGGGCAGGAGGTGTTACCCCATGGAGCCACCACGCAGCATTGTATATTTGCATAGGAACCAGACACCAAAGGGTACAGCCACCGAGTGATTTCCTCCTTCAGCTTTCCTGGGGTTGTGTTAAAAAAAGGGGCAGCTATTTCTTTGGAGAATTGAAGGCCTTCTCTATCTTGCCTATACTGCCTGGAAATTCCACATAGGAAGGTCTGCGATTCAACACAGAAACAATAAATGTCTTTTTTTGGGCTTTCAAGTGGGGAAGCTTTCATCCTCACAACGGAGGAGAGAGCAGGAGGCAAGTTAAGAAGATCTGCAGGTGGACAGCACAATGCCTCCTTTGAGTTGAGGGGCAAAGACAGTTGCTCAAGAAACACTCCACTGTTTATTTGTATTTTTTTTTGAATGTGTGTGAGATTGGGAATTCAAAGGATTATATTCAGCAGAGTTTAGTCTTAGTAAAACACATATTCCAAGGCTGCATGCATCACCAACCGTCACAGTCCATTTGACAAGGCTTGAATATATCACTTCTGTTGTTGTTTCTGTCACAGGAAAAATATCCTGGATGCAGGACAGTGTTGGATTTTGTATCAAAGTAGATACTAGCGATACAGGGATTAACTAATTATCTCTGCTTACATAAGGAGAAGTTTATTTGGATGGAGGATGAAAATGACTGGAAAACACAAGGAAGATATTTCATCTTTCCTTTCCCATGTGCTAGGCACACATGCTAATAATATCCCCCAGCCATTCATCACACTGTTTGTTGTGCCTTAACCCCATGGAAGGTCACACCTTGTGCCAAGCTGGGAAAATGCATCCTATAAATTTTTGCTCCAGAAGTGTTTTGTTCTCCAAGAGAAGTTTGGAGCCTGGAAAAACAGGGCATTGTGTCCACACCAGATTATTTTTGGAGGTAATTTATGCACAAATGTGTTCAAACTGAAAGAGGGAAATTTAGATTAGATATTAGGCAGAAGCTTTCCCTGTGAGGGTGGTGAGACACTGGCCCAGGTTGCCCAGGGAGGCTGTGGCTGCCCCAACCCTGGCAGTGTTCACAGCCAGGTTGGATGAGCCTTGAGCAACCTGCTCTGGTGGGAGATGTCCCTGCCCAGGGCAGGGGTTGGGGCTGGATGACCTTTAAGTTCCCTTTAACCCAAAATGTTCTGTGATTCTGAGATTCTATGAATGGGAACATCCAGCACGAGATGCAAAGCATTCAAGTGACAGAGAACTGGTGGCATTTCTCAGCTCTCTGATTACAAAAGAGTTTCTCTAGTCAGCACAACGTCACCAAATCAATAGCAGAGTGGCCCCACAAGGCCACTTGGGGAAAGCTGTGCACACATGTCCAGAAACAGTGTTTGCACTTCAACATCTGCTCTGCTTTATCAGTGGATTTTACAGCCACTGCTGGTAAATGACTTGTATTGGCCGTCATGAGGTACCTCTGAACCCCACACCCACTGCCTTGCACAAAAAAACCACAGGGCCAGGCAGATGGAAGTGAAGGCATGGGGTGAGCATGACAGCCTGTGGCCACTGTGAGGGTCACTGCCTCCAAAAAGGGAGTCTGGAATTATTCTGCTTATAAAATCATTAAGGTTGAAAAAGACCTCTAAGATTACAGACTCCAACCATTAATCATATCATAGAATCATTATCATTACCATAGAATCAATCATTATCATATCATCAATCATAATCATAGAATCATAGAATCAACCCATTCGGAAAAGACCTCCAAGATCATCAAGTCCAACCCTACTGTGGTCACTAGACCATGGCACTAAGTGCCACATCCAGTCTCAGCTTGAAAACCTCCAGGGATGGTGAATCCACCACCTCCCTGGGCAGCACATTCCAATGCCTGAGCACTCTCTCTGTAAAAAATCTCTTCCTAATATCCAACCTAACCCTCCCCTGGCAGAGCTTGAGTCTGTGCCCTCTTGTCCTGCTGCTGGTTGCCTGGGAGAAGAGACCAACCCCCACCTGACTGGGTCCCTCTGCAGAGCCCTCCTGCCTTTCAGCAGATCGACACAGCCAGCTGGCCAAAACACATGCTTCAGCAGTATGCTTGCTTAGATTCAGGGCAAAAGGTGTTTTCCAGTGTGGGCATCAACCTGCCATGGTGTCCTGCTGATATCCCTGTGATCCCTGTGGCATTTCATCCCAGCCCCAGGCAGGGAGCTGCAGGGTTCCAGCCTTTGTCTCTCTGTCTGGGTTTGCATATTTAAACCGAGGAGTGATGCAGGTTACAAAGAGGTAACAGGAGAGGAGCCTATCACTTGTACCACAGATAGCAGAGGTTAAGAGGCAAATCATCCCAGAGACTGGCCATTTCACCTCGAATCAGCCCAGTTCCTGCTGGAAGCCCCTGGGGAGATCCCTACTCACCGTGGTGGGGCCTGGGAAGATGCAGTGATCACTGCTACCACCACAAAGCCCATTGTCTGGGCAGCATTTAAAAGCCTGGGGTGAATAATTGCTAAATTATGGTGAGCTGAACAAGGAAATCACCCACCACGAGCAGCAAGAGCAGCGAGTGTACCATCTAATGCTTCTGTGGGTGACCACAATTATTCTTCCATCTCTTCTGAAAACAAATTGTCCAGCAAAACCACACAGCTACAGACTGGTTTGTTCTGCGGGTAGCACTGAAATATCACAACTTGATTCACAGAGGATATTCCTTCCCTCTATCCACTGTCACTGCCTGGGGCAGCTCTGGGCTTCAGGGAGACTTTGGCATGTTAAACTTAGCTGGCACAAGCTCCATGGAGAAGGTCAGCACTCAGCTCTCCCTCCCAGTGGGTGGTGGGGCTCAGCATGGTGACTGACATTTATCTACACTCCCACCCCCAACTTGTGTCTATTTGGGAGCTATGAGCATCAGCCTTCTGGTCACTGGCACTGGACAGCCAAAAAAAGCCACAGTGCTGTGTCCCCATGGCACAGGTCCAACCACCTGATGTGTTTTTCCTGTATGTTGCTTTGAAATCACAAACCTTGGAAATATTTTATCTCCAGTTGCAGAATCCTATTGCTGTGAGGAGCATATCCTTCCTAATTAAAAGTTGTGATGCTGCCAAGAAAGTTATGAAAGTTTGTGTCTCTCTAATCATCTAGTTGGCCTGATATTTTCCCAGCTTTTCATAAGTCATATTTTAGTAAATCACAGTACTTGTCTTGTGCTTCTCAACACTTTATGGAATAATATATGGTAAAGTTCTGTAATTTCTAATTCTAATTTCTTTATTCTATTTCCATTCTAGTTCTGTCCAAAGATACCCTGTCAATAAATTTCAGAGCCATAAAATTCCAGTGAACTGAATGAATATTGAAGAGGGAGGAGATAACCACTTGGCTACAAAAACTATTAATTAATGACTTAATATAGCCCAAACCTATTTGGTAATGTCAATTCCAAGAAGAAACATGGAAGTTCAGTGTTTTAAGACAGAGACTAGAGTGAACTTTCTGCATGTCTAATAACCATTTGAGCCTTGCCATGCATGTGTTATATTTTGGCACTTTCCCTGATCTGTGTTGGTTTCTTTGGTTGGGTTAATTTTTTTCAGTAACATCTATAAAAAAAGCAAACTAAACTAACTGATTTGGGGGGAAAAATCTCCAGAAAACCAAAGAAACCTCTAACCAAAATTAGAAAATGCTTCTTAGGCCATCCATGCCTGGCAAATTGAAGCAAGTATTAAACCCTTACAATTCTTCCCAGAATGGAAGTTTTTCTCTCTGTAGCCTTGTTCACAGAGCAGTAAGTTACTGCATCAAAAACTCAACTGCAAAAGGCATTTTGAGTCTCTCCTGTTGGCGGAGGGGCTCAGTGTTTAAGTGACGTCCTGAAGCAAGGAGGAGCAAAAATTTGAATCATAGAACCATAGAATGGTTTGGGTTGGAAGGAACCTTAAGATCATCTAGTTCCAGCCCCCCTGCCATGGGGCAAGGACACCTTCCACTAGAGCAGGTAGTTCCAAGCCCTATCCAACCTGGCCTGGAACATTTCCAGTTGACTAGTTGACAGGAGATGTGCTCTGAAAAGACAATGATGGTCCTTAAGCTCCTTCTGAATCCTCAGCCATTACCTGCCTCCAAAAATATCACCAATTCCTCCCTCAGCTAGAACTGAGCAGTGTTCACAGTCACCTTGAGGGATCACAGGGAAGATAATTCAAGAGAAAACACTGTGACTGAAAGAATTCCTGAACTCAGAAGTCATCGTTTCTCTCAGGCCAGGCTGAAACTTCACCAGGGCATGCTGTGTGAAAACATGGCAGTTTCACCTTTTGGGCTCACCTTTTGTAAATCTCTATCTGTACCTTGTTGGCAACTGAGCACCTCCTAAGGCTTGGCATATGGTATCATCTGAAGCACAAGGCAAAAATATTGCACCCATCTGCACTCCTACCTGGGATTGCTTGCCAAATTCTACACTCACAAAAGCAGGTTGGCTTAATATTAAATTTATTAAAAAAAACCCCACCTTAAAGCAATGTCATCAAAATATGTTCCGTTTTGTGCATCTAAAGTATTTCCAGAGAGAATCACATTTACTATTGGGCTGCTATCCAAGATGTGGTAGGATGAATGGGCCCTAACATGGAATTAAATGCACTTAATGCTCATGGCAAGGTTCCTTTACATTCCTGGGACAGAAAGGAGGATTCATCCCTCGTGTAATAAACCTATTCAAAATCATTAAGTGCATTAGTTACTAATACTCTTAGTCCTGTAGGATCTGTCAGCTCTTTTCATGGTGCAGAGTGCAGGCCAATTAGAAAATAAGTCTGGAACAACTAGAGATAAACTTTCTTTGAAAGTCCCAGTTTCTCGCTGCTGTCACCTTAATGTCACAAAGTGCTTTTTTTGGGGCAGGCACACAGCCAAATGCTATCTGGGGAAATTCCCTGCCTCCCAAGTTATCCATTTGATTCCACTGGCACTATTTTATAGTGGCCCTTCCTGGTACTTTCTCTTTGCCTCTCAATTCAGTTGTGCTGCAAAAGTGTTCACTTTATTTTGTTTGGATGTAAAGCCCTAGGAATTTTTTCCTAAATCACCAGACAACCCCCTCCAGTCTTTGAAAACTCTGGGTTATTTCTGGGTGTGTAAGTCTACCACAGTTTCTAGGGAAGGCTTATCTTGCCAGCTCTAAACTCTTTTCCTACCTGACCCTCTTGAGAACAACACATATTGGCTGCTTATAATTCACTTAAATGCTCAGCGTTTCATGACAAAGAGAAACATGCTGAATTATTTTTATCTCCTCTCCCGGAATAAATCCCCACACAGTTCATTTCCAGGCATCCATCACTTCACACCAGAGGCAGAGCTTTGGTAACGAAGGGAGATCTAAGCAGAGAGGCCTCCGGAGCATTAACCTGCTCCGAGTGGGATAGAAGCAAAGCAGAACTGCATTCCACCTCCACCAGTCAAACCTTGCCACAGTACCTTTAAAGCAAAACTTTACCAACACATGCTTCCACCTATGCCTTAATTAAAAAAGGGCCATAAGCAACTTTGTTCCCTGCACTGGAATGGATCTGTCTGGAAGTGTTGAATAGCAAGGACAGATAGGAAACTCAGCACAGATTGGAAAGAGTTGTGGGAATAATGTGAAAGCAAATATTTAAATGACAAGAAATCCTGCCTCTATCTGCTCAGAAATGACCATGAATTGAACTGTAATTTTGCTACAGCTTATCTCATTTTAATCATTTATCATTGCATCAAATGATTCTTGGTCTGTGAATTATGGAAATATATGCAAATAATGGAAACTCAGTCTGTGTTCACCAGCCCTTAGCAGGCAGTGATGTGGTGTTGTTCCAGCCCTCTGAAATCAAGGTACAATCTCTTAAATCCTTTAAGAAAGTGTCCCCATAAAACCAAAAAGGTTTTATTCATTGCTGGAGTGTTCAATATTTGACATTATTCTAGGGGACATTTCTGTTTATTAGCTCACAGATCTGAGTCAGGGTCTAAGTTAAAACTTAGCATATATTAGACCTAAGAGACCAGAGCAAGGAGCAAGATTTGAAGCAGGTTAATCACCGTTGCTAAAACTTGAACCATCAGACAAGTGCAAAGGAGTCATAACAATATATTACTCAAAATGCATATTTTCATAGAAATAGGCCATGTCAAATGTGTTTTTGGCTACCAGCTCTTTTTCTGCCCAGAGAGGTTGTGGCTGCCCCATCCCTGGAAGTGTTGAAGGCCCGGCTAGATGGGACTTGGAGCAATCTGGGCTGGTGGAAGGTGTCCCTGCCCATGGCAGGGGGTTGGAACTAAATGATCTTTAAGGTTCCTTCCAATTTGGTCCTGATCATAGAATCACAGAATCATTTAAGCTGGAAAAGACCTCCAAGATCATTGAGTCCAACCTTTGATCAATTACCATCTTGTCAGCTAGACCAGAGCACCACCCCTCCAGGGATGGTGACTCCAACACCTCCCAGGGCAGCACATTCCAATGCTTAATCAATGCTTATCAGAAATTCTTCCTGATAGCCAACATGAACCTTCCCTGGCACAGCTTGAGGCCATTTCCTCTTGTCAGGACAGGCAACCAGCAGCAGGACAAGAGGGCACAGACTCAAGCTCTGCCAGGGGAGGGTTAGGTTGGATATTAGGAAGAGATTTTTTACAGAGAGAGTGCTCAGGCATTGGAATGTGCTGCCCTGGGAGGTGTTGGAGTCACCATCCCTGGAGGGGTGGTGCTCTGGTCTAGCTGACAAGATGGTAATTGATCAAAGGTTGGACTCAATGATCTTGGAGGTCTTTTCCAACCTGGTTGATTCTATGATTCTATGATCCACTCCAACCTCCTATCATACCACGAGTGCTGGCTGCAGGTTTGCTCCAGAGCCACAGCTCCTATCATCCTGGCAGCTACTTGTGAAATCAGCACTGTCCTTGGCCTCCCAGCTGCTGTTATTTATTTCATTAGTAAACAACATGATTCAGTACTTTCAAAGGTAAATTTCCAGTTTCTGGGAAATAGAAATAAAATTAAATCAAAACTTTCACAAGATTTCCCATGAAACAGATGTCATGGTCACTTGGCATTTTTCATCAGTAGTTCAGAATAAAACCCCAAACCAGCCTTTTTTGCTGAGCTTGGACAAATGAGATTGGAGCTTGTAAAGTAAGTGGTTACACTTGAAAACTCAGGTTTGAATTTCACAATGAATCACTCTACCTTCTTAAATCTCTTTGATAACTTTTATAAGAATAAAAAATCAAGCTTCACGGACCTTTTAGACATTTAGTGCCTATTTTTAAAGCAACTCATATATATATATATAACCTGTGTGAATTCATCCTTCCCATCTGGCCAAATGTATCAAGTGTCTGTAAGGGAATTTGGAGTTCAGCACAGAGAAGTATGGGATTTATTCCCTGAGGCTATTTCCTGTTCCTCCAATACAGAATCCTCAAAATGTATGGAAATGGGAAAGTAAGAAGGCAAAAATATTAAAAGAACATTGAATTGGGTTTTAAAGACAATTAAGAGTTATCTAGGGTACCTGCAGCATGAGGAGCCAACCCTGCAAGGGTGGGTCACCCTTGTGGGTGGGAAAGCTCATCCTCTGTGCTCAATATCTCTGCTCAGAGGGTGATCAAAATCTTCCAGTCAACCTTGTAATCAGGGAAATCAGGAGAGTAATGCTGAACTGGGCTTTTACTGACACATGGATTCACACACCTTTTGAGTCAGGTGTCCCTAAATCGGTGGGGACAGAGAAAGAGTGAAGACACTCAAAGAAAATACAGTCCTACACCTGCCAGAAGAAACCTAAATCACTGTGCCTGTGTCCAGAGAAGGGCAGTGAAGCTGGTGAAAGGTCTAGAAAAGGTCCTATGAGGAGTAGCTGAGGGAACTGAGGGTGTTTAGCCTGGAGAAGAGGAGGCTCAGGGGGAACCTCATTGCTTTCTACAACTACCTGAGGCAGGAGGTTGCAGTGAGGTGTGGGTTGGTCTCTTCTGCCATGTCCCAAGTGAAAGGATGAGAGGAAAGGCCCTTAAGCTCCACCAGGGAAGGTTCAGGTTAGATATTAGAAACACAGTTTTCATTGCAAGAATGTTCAGCCCTTGGAAGGAGTTGCCCAGGGAGGTGGTGGAGTCACTGTCTCTGGAAGGGTTCAAGAGGCATCTGGATGTGGCTCTTTGAGACATGGTTTAGGGGTGATGCTGGTGTGATGGTGGGACTGGATGAGCTTGAAGGTCTCTTCCAACCTTGATGATTCTATGATTCAGTGATTCTGTGCCCCCAGTGAACTGAAATCTGTAGCTGAGCTCCTCTGTTTACCCCTCTGTGCATCCACACAGGTTTTGATAAAGGTTTGAAAAAGTTTGTACCCCTCTGTCTCATGGAGCCAAGTTCAGACCTGATTCAAGCTTTGATAACTTCCAATGCTGTAGTGTGATGACAGCAGCTTTGGCCTTATGGGATGGTCTCATGAGATAAGAAGGTCTTGTGGAGCATCCAGTATCACCAGTTTAAATTACTATTCTCTGACCACTGTAATATTGCCTTCTTTTTTAAGAGGGGTGAGTGGTTATGTATCCTCCCTCAAACGAGCAGTTGAAGCCTAATTTCCAAAAGGTTCTTCTAAGAGAAGAGCACTGAACACTGTCACTATATGCTGATCAGCTGTTGAGACTTCCCTTGCTAATTTTTCCCCTCATATTAACATAATTAAACAGGATTTTATTGTCTTTGGACTTTTAGCAGTACTCAGTCCATTACATGTGCAGCTTCATTCATACCTCATGGAGAGAGGAAATGCAACTCCTTAATCCCAACCCAACCTATTAACTTCTCTCATATCCCATTTTTTACCTTGTTTTTTTTATTTGACTCTTTGAGTCAAAAAGTCATGACCTCTGGCAGAAAAAAAGGTGTGTGAGAAAAATGATAGCACAGCATTTCGACTCTCTCCAATAGTCAGGAGTATGTTTTCAGGACCATAACAAGAAGAAGGAAAAACAAATAAGAAATCAAAGAAGCAGAGGGTGAGAAGTGCAGGAAGGGAACAGCTACATGTATGAGGGTAAGTAAAACCAAGTGGGACTTATCCAAAGTCATGGAGAAGCAACTTCCCATCCAGCAGCAAGCTGGAAGCAAACATCCCAAGGACTGAAGAGGAGGGAATAGCAAACTGTCCTGTATTTCATATCAGAGTGCAAAACAACAGTGAGTTAATGAGAAGGGCAGGCTGAGACCTCTTCCATAAATCAACTGTCTTATGGAGGAGGGGGAAGAAAAAGTCCCCCCTTCATAAAGAAACTCAACAACAGCTAGAGATCAAGATTTTTCCCACACTTTGTAACATTTTGCACAGTTACAATACAAAATCTCCAGGGAGTGCAGCTGCTTTGTTGCACTAAGGCATGTACTTGGAAAAAAGCAGCTAGATTGAATTGTAAGAGAGCTCTAGGTTCTGTACTCTGGGGGAAAAAAAACAAACCACAAATATATGTATAGGAGAAGCTCTTACAGAAACGATCCTTTAAAGAAAGAATGAGGAAAAACAAACAGAAGGGAAAAGCATTTTTCAGCATCAGAGCCATCCTGCTGAGAAGGCTGTTACAGAATTTACTTGGTTTAGACTATTATTTGGCTCAAGCATCTTGGAGATCTTCAGTGTGCTGATGTTTGGTGAGATTTATTTGGTGAAATACATCAAATTTTATCCGGGAAAGAAAGTCCAAGCAAAGACTAAAATTTAGGACCCAAATGCTAATCACAGCTCTGAGAAGCAACTGACTGTATTTTTGAGTAAACTAGGTTGTAATGTTACGGGTGTTTAAGGCATAATTGTGATTAATAGAAGGGCCTGAATCACCAGAAGTGGAGAGGGATTTTTTTCTTTCAGTTCCTGGCTCTGACACAGAAATTTTGAGTAACCACTGTCTCAGAGGCTTGTTTTGCTCTGCAGAAATGGTGGTCATAATGTTCCTTTTGTCTATTTAGCTCTTAACCTTTTTGCAAGAGCTTTCTCCATGTGACACCCTCATGACAGTAGGCACTGCAAACACACAGACTGACCAACAATATGGAATCTTCATCATTAATGGCAACTCATTAAATGCACTCCATGCATTTTCTGCATTGTTATTTAGGCATGGAAATACTAACATAACCATTAAGAGGCAACATGGAAATGTTCAGGGCCAGGTTGGATGGAGCTCTGAGCAACCTGGGCTAGTGGAAGGTGTCCCTGCCCATGGCAGGAAGGGTGGAATTAGATGATCTTTAAGGTGCCTTCCAACTCAAACCATTCTGGGATTCCATGATTCTATGACTCTATGAGTCTGTGATTCTGTGACTCTATTATTCTATGAACATTGCTTTTTATATAAATAAACTATTTGCATTTTGTGTGGAAAACTCACTAGCCAAAACAGCAGCACACCCTTCCCGCACAGGTCAGTGCAGGAATAAATGTGCAACCCTTCCTCTTCTGGAAAGCCACATTCCCACCCCAGTCCCACACCCGGCCACACCCCACACCAGAGCAGCCCTGGGGACCAAATGTTTCGAGGATGGGGATGGAGGGAGGCCCTCAGAGGAGGTCTCAAGCCACATCTGTGTCTGTGGAGGAAGAAGCCGAAGCTCAGGAGAGCTGTCCCACCATCCCTCCATACCTAGTCACAAAGCACAGGGAGGAATCAGGCGATAACCCAGGTCAGCTAAGGTATTTGAAGGTAGAACTCAACACTACTGGCATTCTGTCTTTAGCACAAAGAGCAAACAGACAACTGCAGGTAATCTTTGAGCTCCCCTATCCTGGTTTCTAAAGCCTCATGTCTCCCTGGGAGTAGAAGCTACTGAAGTCGAGCTCTACTCTGTAATTGTATTTAATGGCAGAGCATCTTGCAGACACTCCAAAAGAGGGGGATTGCATCTTATTTGCATTTGTTTCTCTCCTGTAAAAGGGATTAAAGGTGACTAGTCCAGAGGAATCCTGCCCAATAGGTCTCCTGGTGCTGCTCCCTGGAAACACGGAGCACTCCCGTTCTACATAGGAATTAGCAGGTTGTTTGCCCTATGATAATTTTTTAAAAAAAAAAAAAAACAGACCACAACACCCTGACTTGCTTCGTGCTAGGATTTCATGCCTTGCTCTCTTATTTCTAAGGCACCAGTCACACACACTGAGTCACACCACACATGGGAAACTTTGCTCTTGGGTTGCGCAACGTCACTGCTCTCCTGCAGCCTGATCTTACGAAATTCAGGCGTCTCATGAAACTGAACCAACATTGTGTTTCTGAAAGGCCATCTTATATAAAGTAAACAAACAGCTTTTAGTCCTAGAACAAGAGACTGTTGTGAAACTGCATCATCATTGCATAGCTCAGACACCACTGATGTGAGACGACAGAATTCCTAGGAAAGAAGCAAAGTCCTAATAGTACTGTTTCATTCGGGAAAAAAAAGAAGAAAATTATGTGGATTTTTATGAAGATCTCCACTGCTGGTGAAGTCTGAGATCCCATAGTCTCACTCAGAAGTGGGCCATAAGGAAGGGATTCAGGTTTTGGATTACTCCCCATTCTTTGAAGTGTGGTGTATTGTGGCAATACCTGCTGGATATGAATCCTCTGGCCCTTACTTACACCTCAGTGCCCTCAAGTGATCTGATCTTCAGTCAGGTTCATCCCTAGAGGACCCATTTTTCAAAGGGATTCATAGATTGTTAAGGGGTTGGAATGGAGCTTAGAGATCACCTAGTGCCAACCCCCTGCCCTGGGCAGGGACACCTCCCACCAGAGCAGGTTGCTCAAGGCTCATCCAACCTGGCTGTGAACACTGCCAGGGTTGGGGCAGCCACAGCCTCCCTGGGCAACCTGGGCCAGTGTCTCACCACCCTCACAGTAAAAAATATTTTCCTGATATCTAACCTGAATTTCCTCTCTTTCAATTTCTCCCCATTACTGCTCATCCTATCACTGCAGTTCCTAACAAAGAGTCCCTCTCCAGATTTCCTGTGGGCCCCTTTCAGATGGATGCCTTGGTTTAGCCCTTAGACAGAGCACTTTTTGTTGGAGTGAGCTGTTACTCCTCAGAGCAAGCTGGGGGAAAGGAGAGAGGTGATGGCACTGACGTTCACCCGGACGATGACGTGGTACAGCTTTCCCTGTGCTGCAGCCGGAGGAGAAGAGCTGCAGCTTCCTCAAGCTTCCCACAGACCTGTTGGCACTGGCTGTGCAGGAGACCTGCCAAGGAAGTGTCACCCTCCAGGCATCTCCCAGCCAGTTCTCTCCACCTCAGGGGTTGGAGCTTAGCTCTTGGGTACAGCCAAATAAAGGTTGCTCCAGGTGCCAGCAGATTCCAGGCAATGAACACAGTCTGTACAGAGGGCTGCCTTCACCCACCAGCTGGAGAGAAACACAGAAGCCATTGAAACTTATTATAAAGTATGTGGTATTTACTCAGAAAACCTTTATGGCCTTTTGCTCAAACACATGCGCTATTTGGGCTCAGGATAATACACAGAGAGATACAGGTCTCTTGGGGCACTCACATAATTTAAATTTGCTGGCTTGAATTTTTCTTTCTAAAATACAGAAATCCTCTGATTCATCTTGGGGACAAACATCTGCACTTTCAAGTCAAAAGCAAAAGTGGCTTTTCATCTCCAGCAGCAGCATCTAGCACTGCTGCCAGGTGGGGAAAAGGCTGGCTGCTCCCACTGGGTAAGCCTCCAGTCAGGATTTCAGGGGCTGATTAGAAACTGGGGAGGAAGATAAAGGAGCTGGAAGGGACATGGAATGTGTAAGAGTGATTGTAGAGTTGCAGGACCCTACTAGACAAACTTCTAACCAGAAGCCATTCAGTCACAGACCCCTCATGGGTCTCTGCAGATATGCAGATCTGCACACTGGTTCTCCCTGTGTCACTTGCTTTCACCCTCATTCCACAGGCTACATCCCCACTCCTTCGCCCCTCACCCTTGCTCCAGCCCTGGCCCTCTGTGTACATCCCATCCTGTCTCCTTCATCTGTCATTACCATCCCACCTTGCTCCTGGCTCTCCGATCCCATTTGCCCAAAGGCTGGTCACTTCACTTTGCCCTTCCCCATCTCTCTCCCCGGCTCAAAACTCTCCATCTGTTTCCCAGTTTCTTTTTGCATCATCTTTCAATCCCTGTCTTCACACCCAGTCACTGTACATATGTGTTTTTACAGTTTCCAACCTGTCAGTGATGACTACTTTCATTTTGCTGGGACCCACTCCGAGCTCCTTCCTCTCTATAGTTCCACAGCACAGCTATGAGGCTTTCACACATCCCTCCAAATCATACTCTTGCTGGCTCCTCCTTCCCAAAACAAGGCGAATCCTGCCCACTGTCCACCCTTGCTCACACATGACACCTCTTTTCTCTGTCCCTTCCTTATAGTTCTGATGCCTTTGGCAGGTCCCATGACTCCACTGACTTCCCTCCACTACTAGCCTGTCCTACCTTCTCTGTCCTGAGAGCTTCCTACCTAGGAGAACACACATCTCTAACTCCAGATCCACATCAGAAATCCCAGCTTTCTTCTCATCCCCTCTGACTCATCACTACACTCTTCCATCTGTCTCCACTTCTCCAGAGAAGTGCACCAGTTTCCCATGACAGAAGATGAACAAGAAGCCCACAGACCCTTCTGCCACTCTTGGTTCCACTTCTGTGACTGTACCATGAGACACAGTACAAATGAGATGAGATTTGTTGGTGGCTTATCTGCATGTGACCCCTCTCTTAAATTATCTCCTGATTTCCTTTGAAAGGAAGAGTCATACCTCTTCCAACATTTTATTTTTCACATTATAAGTGTTTTTCAGACTTTCCACTACTATGTTTTTTTAAACCTAT
>NW_008670123.1:67908-71273 GCF_000695815.1 Acanthisitta chloris | reverse complement strand
CTAACCCTAACCCTAACCCTAATCCTGGTCTCTCTTTTTTCTTCCATCTTCAAGTCCATTAAAGTCACTATTCTCAGTGTTTCTTTCTTCCAGCCTCATTCTAGACCCTCTTCTAAGGATTTCCTGCCATGGTAACTCACTGGATATGCTTCTTAGTCTCATTAAATGAGCTCATTAAATGAGCTTTACAAAGTCTTCATCCAGCCAATGTTTTTTCCTATACCAGCCCTTTACCTTGGGCTGGAGGTCCCTGTTAATTCTGTCACTAGATTTGAAGCTTCCTTTAGCATATGAAAGAAGGATCCATCCCACATGCAGCCTTGTCTTTAATCCTTCATATTAATTCTTGTGGCCAACTTCATCTTTGGGAAGCAGAACCTCAAGGGCTGGGAGAGACCTCAGGCAGATGTCTGGCCCATCCCTGGGAACAGGGCAGGCCCAGCTATCATTTATGAAAGGTTTTTGACTACCTAGATCAAAACAACTTCCAATGACAGAGACTGCAGAGGTTCTCCCGTCAATTTATACCTGATGTTGCTATTTGGACTGGTACAAAGTTTTTTTCTGGATATCTGACTTACTCTTGCCACAATTTAAGACTAGGACTTCTTGCCCTAATGACCACAGACAAGGAGAATGGATTCTTATTTTCATCTATGCAGGGCCCTTTTATGTTATGATATTGTTTCCTATCCTTCACTTCTCTAGACTAAGCAACCCAGTTCATACATCACCATGTTCTGGTCTCCATTCCAGCACTGTATCTTTCTGGAATCTCAGTTCAGTCACAGTTTACTAGTGCTCACTAGAGCAAACTGATGAGTTCTGATGTCCTGCAGATTGTCTTCTGCTCCACATAGCCCAGTATGATGCTTGTCTGTTCCAGAACAGCATGAGATTGCCTCACTTTCTTCCACTTCCAGAGCCACTTCCTGAACAACTGCAGAGAACAGAGAGAGCTACATGGTTGTTTTATTCTCAGCTAAGCCCAGTACTTCACATAACACCTTGTTGAACAACATCCCATTTTTCACCTGGTTTCTCCAACACCTTTGTGTCATTTGGGATTTAACAAGTATGATCACAGGCCCCTGTAGCTCACTGAGGCCTCTTGCTGCATCCAGCTTACACAGAACCTGTCTATCATCTAAATCATGTGGTCTTACACCCATCCAGGAAGATAAAAATCTCCTCTGTGGGCTTTCCATACCTCATGTCTGTATTCAGACATCATTAGCCATATTAAAGAAAAGCTTCTTCTACCTTCACACATCACAAATATTGCCAGAAAGATGGTTCTCCTCACCAGTGCTCTCACCTGAGTACACCCTGTCCCTGGTGAGGTTCTCCCTACCTTCTCTGCCATATCAGACCATCAGCATCTTGTCATCCTACACAGTTTGGCCAGATGTCCCTGCCATCTTCAACTTGCCACTTTGCAAACATTTCTGGGTTTTCTCCTAAATTGCCCTTATGCTTCAGGGCAGATTTCCATGAACAAACAACAAAGAAACTCCCAGGAACTTCATTATCCTCTTCAAACTCTACCTAAAAACTTTGCCCACATCAGGAATATAGTGTTTAATTCTGGTCTCCACAGTTCAAGAAAGACAAGGAGCTACTGGAGATGGTCTAGTGGAGGCCATGAAGATGATGAGGGGTCTGGAACATCTCTCTTATGAGGAGAGACTGAGGAAGCTGAGCCTGGTTAGTCTAGAGAAGACAAGGCTGAGAGGGGATCTCATCAATGCATGTAAATACCTTTAAGGGGTGTCAGGATGGTGCCAGGCTTTGTTCAGTGATGCCCAATGACAGAACAAGGAGTAATAGCCATAAACTAAAACACAAGAAGTTCCACCTCAACATGAGGAAGAACTTTTTTCATTTGAGGGTGGCAGAGCACTGAAACAGGGAGCCCAGGGAGGACATGGAATCTCCCTCTCTGGAGACATTCCAAACCTACCGGGACACGCTCCTGTGTCACCTGCTTTAGGTGACTCTGTCATGGCTGAAGGGTTGGGCTAGATGATATCCAGTGGTCCCTTCCAACTCAAACCATTCTGTGATTCTGTGATTCTGTCTCTGTCAGGAAGGTTGCAGTAAATAAATGCAGAAGTGAACACAACAATAAGTGCTTGGTGTGCTAAGAACACCAAATACCCTCTTGACTGGCAGTGTCCTCTTGCTTCCTTATTGCCCCTCATCTCACTCCTTCACCCTCTGGCTGCTGTCCTGAACTTCTGTCACACATTTTTGGGGAAAGGAGCCTATCTCCCAAATAACTTGTAAAAACCTAGTCCAGTGGTGTCCCAGTTTCTAACAACAAATATCCCAAACCCATGGCAGACCATACTGGAAAGCTGATGCTAACAGCAAGTTGTTTGCATTCAACCCCAACCTGGCACACCCTGGGATAGCAGGTTTATATCAGTTCATTTCCCTTTGAGCAAAGCTGTTAAAAAGACAAAAAGCTACCAAAAGTAGCTCTCAAAGCAAGTTTCATGCCATTTGCCACATGAGCCTCAAGTGAAAGGAAATGTCATCTTCTAAGGTGGCCTCTTTGGTTTAGAAGTCAAATACACATGGAGGTGAAGGAGCACTCGTGGGATAAAGAGTCTAGGGGATAAAGAGTCCAAGGGATAAAGAGAAAATGTCAGTTTTCAAAGCCCTTGGACATGGTGTTGTCAAGTTGAAAGGAAATACAGCAGTAAATCACATATAACCCTTTTCTGGTTTCAGCTTGAGACAGCCTGCACTGGGTAGTAACTGAAAATATGTCACAAAGTGTGAATACCTCCCTTCCTCTTGCAGGAGTTGCACTGCAGACCTGTACCTCTAAATAAAGGACAAAAAGCAACTGTGAAGAAGGACACAGTCAACAAGAAAAAGCCTCTGTTTCTAGCAGACAGGTCCTAGCAGTAGCAGGACTGGTGATGCTCAGATGGGAGTGTTCTGTATTCCTCTTTACATATTGATTGTTTTGGAGCCTCTTTCAGTTCCAGGAATGGTAGACTATAAAAAAAATTATATACATTTGTGGTTTGGCACCCAAAGAGAGCTCCAATTCCTGCATCATTGCTGGTTGCCAACATCTGCAAATTATTACATGTTGGTTTTGTTTTGGAGGGTTTTTTTTTAAGCCTCAAACTGCAACACTAACGTCACTCACTGGTTGCACCTACTGCCGAGTAACAGGGTGGAACTTTGGAATGGCAGTTTTGCCAAGGCAGGTCACTGAGTTTACTAATAAACATGATTTTAGGCTAATCCTTGTCCTCACTGCTGCTGTGCTACAGAGTCAGTTCTAGCTAAATAAAACTCAGAGAGAAACTTCCATTTATTTTCCAAACCAACCAGTGAATAAA
>NW_008670123.1:52549-67889 GCF_000695815.1 Acanthisitta chloris | reverse complement strand
CTGAAAATGTAGCAGCACCATGGTATAAAGACACTTGGATTTGTCAAAGGAGGGGAATAATCTGTGCAGATGATTTTGGAAGCATATGTGTGAGCAGTGGGGAACTGTCAAAGTGTAGAGCCCTCATTCTTGCTGAAATACTTGGCAATGATCTGTGCACAGAAAATCCAATGCCAGAATAGCTCTCCACATGCTTACACAAGCCCAGCAGATCTCGTGACTGGTACACAGCAGCACAGATGTGTATGCAAGGAACCATCTTTGACCAACATCTGTCTCAGACACAACTGAGGCAGAAAGCACCATCCTCAACAATCAACCCACAGCTGTCAGGTAGCAGCAGATACTTGCTCTAAATGCCTCACGTGGCGTCAAGTCATCAGGAGCAAACACAATCAGCCCCAGCAGCTGTAGCATACATTTTATTTGTTTGGCTTTTATTAGGCAAACATGAACACCATGACACTAACTTTTCCCTCCTGCTTGCTGGTCTAATTTCAAGACCACAACAGCAAACATCACCTCAGGTGATCACCTAGTCCAATCCTCCTGCCAAGGCAGGGTCACCTAGAGCAGGTGACACAGGAATACATCCTGGTGGGTTTGGAATGTCTCCAGAGAAAGAGACTCCACACCCTCCTTGGGCAGCTGTTCCTGTGCTCTGCCACCTTCAATGCAGAGAAGTTCTTCCTCATGTTGAGCTGGAACTTCTTGTGGTTTAGTTTATGGCCAGTTTATTTGGGTTGGAGTAGAAAAGAAGATTAAGAAAACACAGGTTAATAAACTCAAGTTCAGTCTCTTTGTCTTAAACTGCTAAATTTCAGGCTGCTTTGTCTTCATTGCCATTTTAGCTTTACTTCACATTGAATCTTTGTTAGGAAATTTGTTAGGAAAATTTGTTAGGAACTGTAGTGATAGGGCAAGGAGTTATGGGGATAAATTGAAAGAGGGAAATTTAGATTAGATATTAGGAAGAGGTTTTTTCCTGTGAGTGGGATGAGACACTGGCCCAGGTTACCCAGGGAGGCTGTGGCTGCCCCAACCCTGGCAGTGTTCACAGCCAGGTTGGATAAAGCTTTGAGCAACCTGCTCTGGTGGGAAATGTCCCTGTCCAGGGCAGGGGTTGGGACTAGATGATCTCTAAGCCTCATTCCAGCCCTTAACATGCTATGAAACTTTCAATCTGTCTGCAGCACAGGCACAGTGTTAGCCTGGCATGCCCATGAGGTACACTGAAGCAAAAGCACTACTGTAATATAAATTCATGCCCTGCTTGATTTTGCAAGTGCTTTTCAGGACAAAATAACCCTAAACCATCAACAGGTCCACAGCAATGAAGGTTATTGTTGCTGTACTTGCTGCATGCAATATGCCTATGGGAAACACCCAAGCCACAACAAAAGGGCTGCAAAGAAAAAAAGTTGGAGAAGCGAGTTTGAAAAGCCACAGCTTTGTAAGTCACAGGGAATCAGCTGAATCTGCTGTGGGTGAAGATGCATCTGCCAGAAACAAATATATCTGCACAGCCGTGACCAGCAGAAGCCATGAAAGGTCTAAACAGGTTGCAGAGAGAAGCTGTGACTGCCCCATCCCTGGAGGTGTTCAAGACCAGGCTGGATGGGGCTCTGAGTAACCTGGTCTGTGAAAGGTGGGTGTTGGAACTAGATGATCTTTAAGGTCTCTTCCAACCCAAGCCATCTCATGATTCTATGATAAACATCAAGATGCAGCTCTGCTCTTCAGGAATATCAATCAATCCAGCCTAGACCAGGGCAGTGGAGAACTGCAACACTTTGTCCTTCCAGTTTCAACAAGGTTTTCTCTTTCTCTCTCACATGCAAAATGAATCGGAGGTCAGCACGAACACTGTCAGATGCCTCCAAATCTCCCAATATCTCACTGCTCTCTTTTAAAGCTAACACAACCATTTTTGCCTGATAAGCCAAGCTGAAGGTGAGGCTTTGTTCTTAGCCCACCAGTCACTTCATGTATGGTCAAGTTTCCAACTGGCATGCCCCAGGCTGGCACCTCTGTAACAGAGCTGGTAGAGGCAAACACATGCTGCCTCTCAGCTGCTGCAGCTCAAAGTCCAGCTTATTATTTCATACATAAGCTTCAATGGATGAGTCATAACCCTGCATTGCTTCTGCTACAGGAATAGTCACTTCTGGTGAAGGAGCAAATAATTTCTCAGGCTCCTGCAGCTAGACTGAATGGAGCCCTTCAGATTTTAAGCAGAGCAGTAAGGAAACACACACTCATGCTGAGAACCTGTGTGAGATGAGCCAAGGGCACAGTGTAACTCAAATCATCTTCCTCTCTTTGAAGAGAAGGGGGAAAAAAATGAAACATCTCAGACCTGCTGTCACACTCATGTTGCTCAAAGCACTTGCTCATCTTCTGCATCCTTGGGTTTCCTCTCCCTTCTATATCTGCAATATCTTTAAAATCTTTAAAAGCCACAGAAACATAAAATTCCCCACAGCTTAAATTCTCCCTCCCACACGTGCTGCTTGTAAACAGATGGTAAAATAAGTTTGTATGAAGCACATATGCTTGCATGATGTACAAGTTTGCACAGTAAAATTACCTGTTTGTTTCATGGTCATTATCAGTGATTTTCCCCAGGATTGCCATGGAAAATCACTGATAAGCTGAAAGGAAGTGCCAGGGTCCAGCCTGTGGTTGCTGTGTGGCAGGAGGGTTAGTCCGTGTCTCAGCCAAGCTCTCTCCATGCCACTGGGATGTAGGGTGAGCATGTGGAGTGATGGGTGACAACCTGGATCAAAGGGGAATGGAACAGACAATGGGAGAACCTCTGCATGGCCATGGGGTGGCAAAAGGGTGTTGAGCTTCCCTTTGCATGGCACTGCTCCCTACAACAGTAAAAGAGGTCCTGGGTAAAACCTGGCTCTGCCTACTGGCTTGCCCATCCTGCTCAGGGGCTGCTGCCTCTGTCTTTCAGAAAGGAAAGGAGGTGGGAAATTCCCCTGCTGAGGTAACTTGGAGCTGAAACAGGATGCTCGCAGAGAAAACAAAGAAGACAGTTAAGAGTTAAGCAAAACCAAGCCAAATATGATTAAAAATAATCCTACACATCTGATACACCATAAATCCTGTTCTTCAGTGAGGGATGGGCAGTTTGCAAGTCTGGTCCATCTGTTAAGACCTTTCCCCAGTCAGATCTGGAGTCCAGGGTTGCTCACATGGTGCCCAGCAAGAGGAAACCCATTGAAAACCAGGTCAGTGAGGTTCAATTCTGGAGCATGGCCAAAAGGAGAGAGCCCAAAAACACGTCACTGAGCTCTGCAGTGTGCAGGCAGCCACTGACCTGGGTCACACAGCGACGCCCACGGGGTGACCTGACTCCCTGACACCTAACCAAGGACCAAGCTGTAATTTAGATGAAGCTCGTGATTTTCTATCAGCTCCAGCAAGTTGAAGGTGTTGAACTCATGAGCTCACACAGCTTGGCATCATCTAACTAAGCTGACAGCACCAAATCAATGTATTCATGGTGCCCTGTGGTTCAGCAACAGCAAACAAAGCTGAAGATACAGCAGAGCAGAGCTGTCCAGTGGGGCATGGTGGGAGTTGGCCTCTTCTCCCAGGCAGCTAGGGACAGGACACAAGGAAATGGCCAGGGGAGGTTCAGGTTGGACATTAGGAAGAATTTCTTCACTGAAAGGGTGGTCTGGATGTGGCACTTAGTGCTCTGGTCTAGTTGACAAGATGGTGTATGGCCAAAGGTAGGACTCTATGTTCTTGGAGATCTTTTTCAGCCTTAATGATTCTGTGATTCTACTTCCTCCTGGTCAACAAACATGTTGCTGGGATCAGGTAGGATAGCTCCTGGGTCTGTCTCTGCCAGATGTGCCTGTCCACATTCCCATGCAGTTCAGTGCATCTCCTCCAAGCAGGCACAAAATACTTCTCACATTTCCCCCATGCTGCTTTTACATGCACGCTCTGTTCCATGCTTCCCCAGGGGTGTTTTCCACTGAATCTGTTCTGTGTAAAGGCAACAGATGGTTGCCAAAAAACACACTATATCCAAAACAAACAAATCAAATAGCCCAAACAGCATGGATGCAGTTGGTGTGGTGCAATTGTAGTGCAGTGTGGTTCGCTGACCGCTCCATCGCTCCCTGTCATTACTGGTAAACTGTTCAATCTGTTATCAAGGAAAATGCTTTAAACATGCAATCATCTGTTGTTTATCTCGTGTTCTGAAAGTGTGTGGTCATGCCAAATATGTCCTAAATTCTTTCATTTTATCTGCGCAGTTGTATATAGATGCCAGAGTAAACAAACACCAGGTACACACACCTACAATGGATTCAATCCATTTCTGATGCTTCTCTTTCATCTTCAAAGAAAGAGAAGGGGAAAGAAAATCTGTTCCATCTCCACTGTGCTAACACTATCCCATCACTACCAGCTTGTCCTGCTCCCATTCAAGTGGGAATTTTCCTGAGCAATGTGGAACTGGCAGGTTTTTTGGCATAGATTTACTGAGCCTGCAGGGTGACCTTAGTGACCAAAAGGCACTTGCATGCTTCAAGGGGTGAGTTCACATCCGAGAGGGTTTGCAGGGGAATTATTTGTGTAACTGCATCACTAAACTAGAAGGTAAGAGATGTGAGTATCCTGGACCTGAATGTCCAAGATAAGCTGTTTGGCTGGGAGCAAAACCAGGTTTCTACTGCTGCAAGAGGTGGCATTAGACCTGTGTTCAGGCTGGTTCTTTCCCTCCCTACCTGCTCTGGATGTCCTCTTAGGCTGGAGGCATTGCTATCCCCTGGGAGCGGCTCCCAAACACTCCACCACTTGAAATCATCACCTTGCTTGCAAAGGTTAATAGGACAGGCTGATTTCCAAGTGGGAAGCTTTGCCCTAAGTGGGTTAGCAGGAGGGCGGGGAGGAGACAGGCCCTTACCAAAACAGAAATTCACTTACCCAGCAGTTGTAACTGGGTAAGGCCACTCAGACTATGAAAGGTAAAGCCCAGTGTAACTGATATTTATATATAATATGGGGAAGTGGACCAGGTTACTCCTCTCCAGTGAGGATCTGCTGCCCAGCTGTGGTGCTGTTGGGCATCTTGGCATGGGACGTCCTAGACAGGACAGGTCTTTATACCAGGGAGCAGGAGTGTGTGCCAAACAGGATCACAGAAACACAGAATGTTTTGGCTTGGAAGGGGCCTTAAAGATCACCGAGTTCCAACTCCCCTGCCATGGGCAGGGACACCTCCCACCAGCCCAGGCTGCTCAGAGCTCCATCCAGCCTGGCCTGGAACATTTGCAGGGATGAAGCAGCCACAGCTGCTCTGGGCAACCTGTGCCAGAGCCTCAACACCTCACAGGGAGGAATTACTTCCTAATATCTAATCTAACCCTATTCTCTGTTTCAGTGTGAAGCCATTTTCCCTTGTCCTGTCACTCCATTTTCTTGTCAATAGTCTGTCTCCATTTTTCCTCTAGCTCCTTCAGGTACTGGAAGACCATAATTAGGTCACACCAAAGCTTCTCTTCTCCAGACTGAACAATCCCAACTCTTTCAGCCTTTCCTCACAGCAGAGCTGCTCCATCCCTCTCATCACCTTGGTGCCTCCTCTGGTCTCTCTCCAACAGCTCCATGGCCTTCTTGTGCAGAAGGACCCCAGAGCTGGAGCAGCACTGCAGGTGAGGTCTCATCTGAGCA
The DNA here is from genome assembly GCF_000695815.1 of Acanthisitta chloris. Classification (NCBI taxonomy): domain Eukaryota; kingdom Metazoa; phylum Chordata; class Aves; order Passeriformes; family Acanthisittidae; genus Acanthisitta; species Acanthisitta chloris. The sequence continues at coordinate 62,183 of NW_008670123.1, read as the reverse complement.
GAGCAGTGGGGCAGAATCATCTCCCTCACCTGCTGCCCACACTGCTTTGGATGTAACCCAGGACACAGCTGTTCTCTGAGCTGCCAGTGCACATTTTCAGCTCATGTCCAGCCTCTCATTCACCACCACTCCCAAATCTCTCTTGGCAGCAGCTGCAAATGCCAGAGGTCAACTTTGACTTACACCTTGTGTGAATAAAGTCACCTCATCTACCTCCATCCCATACCTTTATGTGCTGCCCCCACAGCAAAATATCTCACCCATTCCCTTTTATTCCTTCTTATTCAACTTCATCAAGTTCCCATGCAGCAGAGCAGATAGGATGGGGAAGCACTGCCATGACCTCTCTGCAGGACATTCACAAGGGACAAACACAAGTGAAAAAACCACATCAGTTCTTAGAAAACAAGAACTGAAACTTCTTTTCCAACATGGGCTACCTTGGCAGTTTGCATTAGATATAAAATGAAACATAAAATGCCTTTCTCTCCTTTGACAAACACTGCTGCACATGTCTGCTCAGATCTATTTCAGGCGTCAGAACTCATTCGAGGCAAACCTCAGCTCTGTGTAGGTGTGTCAGGGATGATTCAACAGAGAAACATTCATGGCTGAAAATGTTCCATGCCTATGGAAAACTGAAATTTTGCACATCCCTTTCTAGACCAGATTACAGCAATCTCCCTTTTTGTCCTTATGTTGACACCAAGGTGGTTCTGCTAAGGAAGTTGGGGCTGTTCAGCCTGGAGAAGAGGAGGTTGTGTGGAGACCTCAGAGCAACCTGCAGGAGCTGAAGGGGCTCCAGGGAAGCTGCAGAGGGATCTGTGTTAGGAGCTGCAGGGACAGGACAAAGATGAATGGGGATATACTGAAAGAGGGAAATTTAGCTTAGATATCAGGAAGAAGTGAGACAGCGGCACAGGCTGCCCAGGGAGGTAGTGGATGCCCCACTCTTGGAGGTGTTCAAAGGCAGGTTGGATGGAGCTTTGAACAACCTGATCTAGTGAGGAGATGTCCCTGCCCAGGGCAGGGGGTTGGGACTAGATGATCTCTAAGGTCCATTCCAGCCCCTTAAATTCTATGATTCTATGGTTGCTGTAACCAGCTGCTCCTTCTACTGGTGCAGAGCATCAGTCCTACAGTCTGTATTAAACAGAAAATGCCACACAGCAGCATGAAAATGCTGATATCTGTGTGTTGTATTACTTCCACAGAACAGCACTGAATTTTCCCACAGCTAAGGACAGGAACAACAGCACTTTGGTGACAGATAGATGACAGCTACACCCTTAGGTGTATACACGTCTGCATAAAGATCATTTAATAATAATAGGGAAATACACTTAAGTAATGCCTTTTATACCAGGAAACCAATCTATGAGTTTGATCAATCTGTTAGATTTTTACAGCTTGATTATGAAAGCAAATTAACTCCCACTGTTACACAGAGTTCTTGCATGAGGCATATCACACACACCCACATATATACAAATATTTACTCTCCAGAAGAGCTGACCTCTCTTAATGCACAAATATTCTGAACTACTCCAATTTAGATGTAAAATGTCACAATTTAAAAGAAAAGCCTTGGGAAAAACATACTGAAAACAGCCATTATGGCCATGAAAACATCTCATTATCCAAAACGGAGTTATGTTTAAAAGTGTCTTGTTTATTTAAAGCTCAAGCCCTAAAAATAAATTCCACATTTCTCATTCTGTGCAGATAAATACTCAATTACTTAACATGTTTGTGGGACTAAAATGAGCACTGGAGTGTTTTGTTGTGCTTAAAAACTAAAAAATAAGTGTTGTAATGACAACCAGAGATTTAGTAGCCATTTGAATTGCTGGAGTTGACCTCATAGGAAGTGATCTTGGGGAAAGACTTTTAGCAGGGCAGTGATTTAATACATTGAATTCACTGCAAGATAAATAGACAAGACTAGCAGTATTTTCAAATCTCTCTATTTTTGCCTATGTGAGGCCTCCATGAGGAGTATCATTACATGGAGCAAGAGGCATGCAGCTGACTTGTCACGGGGCACTGTAGCAGAAACATGCTCCCCCAGCTCAGGTCTCATTAGGAGATGCAAAGGGCTGATGTTTGCAGTTTTTGGATGGAGTTGCAAAAGAAAGTTGCCATTAATGTCATGGAGTCCAGATGTGAAGAGATGAGAAGCAGACTCCTTGCCACACTGCAGATGTGGCAGAGGCTTCCAGCTGACAAAAAGCCTAAAAGCACATAGTGATGTTTCCAGCATTTCAGGTCTAACACATCAGGAACTCCAGCAAATAACTCCACAGGTCTTCTGGCCAAACTGGCAGGGAAAGTATTGCCATTGTAGCTGCCAGATCCTTTTCTGGAGGACTGATAGCCTGACATCCCTTTTCCAGGGTTATAAAAGGGATTTGCCTCTAGCTTAGACACTGACCTGCTGCAGCTCTTTGCCCATGCAAAATAAAGATCATAGAATCACAGAATCATGAAGGTTGGAAAAGACCTCCAAGTTCATCAAGTCCAACCTTTGACCTATCACCACCTTGTCCACTAGACCAGAGCACTAAGTGCTACATCCAGTCGTCTCCTGAATATTACCAGGCATGGTGACTCCACCACCTTCCTGGGAAGCCCCTTCCAATGTTTGACAAGTCTTGCAGTGAAAAAATTCTTCCTGATGCCCAAACCGAACCTCTCCTGGTGCAGTTTGAAGCTATTTCCATGTTCTGTCTCTAGTTGCTAGTTGTCTGGGAGAAGCCAAATCCCACCTGGCTATAACCTCCTGTCAGGTAGTTGTAGAGAACAATAAGGTCTCCCCTGAGCCTTCTTTTCTCCAGGTTAAACACCCCCAGCTCCCTCAGCCATTCCTCATATGATTTACACTCTAAATAGCTAAAGAGATGTATCATCTTCCCTCAGGGAATAGCAGAACAGAGGGTCAAATACAGCTGTGCCAATCTGATCTCCAGAGCAGAGTCTCCCCTACAGCAGAGAGGTACTCAAAGCCCCTTGTATGGCTTATGCCTAAACACGATGACAACATCTCTGGGAATTCATGTCTACTATGACATTTTGGGTTCTTTCTAGAACAGGATGGGCAAAACCAACCAACCAAACCCCGAACAAAACCATTTATCACATTCAGGAAGCGAAATTGCCACATTAAGACAGCAGCAGCAGCCCTAAAAATGAACAATTATTCATTCTTCTTGTTGTGGATAAGCCCACAGGTGACCCTACCAGAGCCCCTTGGGCAGCTGGCACTGGTGGAGTTGTGGAGTCTGACTGGTGGCTCCAGCACACAAGTGTGCAGAAGTTCCATCACTGGCCATGAACGCAACAGCAAGTGAGCACAAACCATCTCCAGGCTGCCCTTCCCCTCACTTAAAATTCCAGATTAATGAGCACTTCACATAGAAGGGAAAATTTCAAACTCTGACTCACAGGATTATAATTTTTTGTTTATAAGACACACCTGCTAATTTGGTGTTGGATGCAGACACACATCATGTACCACAGGCACGTGACAGACGTTGGGAACACTAGTGCTGTGCATAGCACCACTAGATTAATCAAACCTACGTTGCCTTGGAACTCAGGGACAGCTCCTTAGCATTCCATTAGGCTGGTTCTCATAGCTGGAGGGACAACACACATCAAAGTTTTCTAGCTGCTCCAATGCAGAACCTGCAAGCAGGTGCTACCCTCAGCCAGAACACCTCTTGTATCAGTGGGAGTCCCATGGCAGGTGGGAGCAGTCAACAATCCCAAGGCTTTAGCAACTGCAAAATAAATCCTAGATGACATTTTGCACCTGGTTTTTCATCCAGCAGGATCACAGTGTGCTGCAAGCACAAACCCAATGAAACCCTGTAACACACGGCCTCATATGATAGAGATGATCACCTCCTGGCTCCATGCTGGATCCAAATCCTCCTTCCAACACTCCAGGTCCCTCAAGTGGGTGTGAAGGTTTTTGCTGCCAGAGTGTAAATGAGAATCAGGCCTGACAGTCCTTAAACAGCACAGCCACTCTGCGCAGCAGTGCAGAACCAGAGGGGAAGGTTGTCCAACTGAAATAACAGGGATTTAGGCAACCAGAAGTCTGGAAGCAACAATAAGACCAGTTGGACTGAGGTGAGGATTAATGCCAGCAGATCTTCCAGCTCCAAAAATAAACAGTAATAACAAAAAGATCATGAGTTTTCTAAAGCTTAATAGTGTTAGTTTGGTTTATTAACTCCACAGGCATGTTCTGGTCATCAGTTTGACCTTTCTCACAAAAATACGAGGTCTAGACACAGGCTGTGATATGTTGAAGGGAGCAGAGGCTCCTGTGCAGTCAGTCACCTGAGGTCCCAACAAACAAGCCCAGCTATGCTGTGGCTCCCAGGATGGTCATGGGCATTGGTCCCACAGACACAGAAGTCTTGTGCAAAGCTGCTCCCAGGCCCTTTTCCAACCCCTTGGCCCACGTTCCCACCAGCAGGACAGACTGCCACCTAGTGAAATGCTCTTCCTCATCATCTTCCTCCTCCTCCTCTTCTTCCTCCTCCCCACAGCACCCCAAGCCTCCCAAACCTGCCCTGCTGCAGAGGGACCCACAGCAGCTACACTGTTTCCCCACCACTGTTACTGCTCTGTCAGCAACTCCCAAATTTTCCTGCCCACGAGCCAACTTCCAGGCTTGCATAATGCAGCAAGTCACTGCTGCTTGCCTGGGAGCTGCTCAAGGCTCCGTGATGCTCATTTTGGCTCAGCTTGCCCAGTTTCCATGGCACAGAGCAGGTAACCTCACTGAGCAGAGAGGACCCAGGATGAAGGCCAAGGAAGCAGAGCAGAGAAATGGAAGCTTTTTAAAGTGGTATCTCGATTGATTTCATTTTCATTGGAGGGTTTTGACAGTCAGAAACAAGATTATCAGAGGCACACAAGCTGCTTTATGGGGCCACATGTAACCACTGCATTCTTGATATGGATTCTTGATACCAATCAGGGGCTCACTAGAGTTAGAATAGAAGGTGGTTTAAGGAGGTGATTATCCCCCTCTGCTCTGCTCTGTGAGACCCACCTGGAGTGCTGCACACAGTTCTGGTGTCCTCAACATCAGAAGGACATGGAACTGTTGGAGCAAGGCCAGAGGAGGCCACAAAGTTGCTAAGAGCACTGGAGGATCTTCCCTACAAAGACAGGCTGAGGAAATTGGGGCTGTTAAGCCTGGAGAAGAGAAGGTTGTGTGGAGACTTCAGAGCAATTTTCCAGTATCTGAAGGGGCAACAAGGAAACAGGAGTAGGACTCTTTGTTGGGAACTGCAGTGATAGGACAAGGAGCAATGGGGATAAATTGAAAGAGGAGAAATTTAGATAGATATTTAGTTAGATATTAGGAACAAGTTTTTCCCTGTGAGGGTGGTGAGACACTGGCCCAGGTTGCCCAGGGAGGCTGTGGCTGCCCCAACCCTGGTGGTGTTCACAGCCAGGTTGGATAAAGCCTTGAGCAACCTGCTCTGGTGGGAGGTGTCCCTGCCCAGGGCAGGGGTTGGGACTGGATGATTTCTAAGGTCCATTCCAACCCCTTAACGGTCTATGAATCTGTGGTTCCCCATTCTCCCCAAATCCAAATTCCTGCTTCAAGGATCAACTTGTTTTCCTTTTTTTCCCTTTTTTACCCCAAACTCAACATGAAGAGAACAGGTGTCACTGTCTTTTATTTCTGGAAGCCAGAAGGAAGAAACAAGTTCAGCTGAATTATAGTTATCCCTCCTTTCCTGAGATGCAAAAAATACCTCATTGAATAAGTCTGAAAATAAACATTTCCAACCAGTCATTCACTCTTGTCCATGATGAGGCATCATAGCGGAGCAAATAATAGCACACCAGGGGAAGCAGAAACACCTCTGAACAGCATTTAACACAGTGATGGGGTGTTATTCTTATGAAATATGCTGGACAAGCGGACAAAAGAGGCAGGAAGTTCCTTGGAAACCCAAGGACAGCCAAGGCAACAGGTCCAGGCTGGGCTGACCTTGCTCCTGTTGTTGTAAAATAGGAATGACACCACAGTGAGTAGGTAATTATAGGCACTTAACCCTCATCTGCATTCCACACAATGCAGGCAAGGAATAAATATAATTACCTCGTTGTCTGGAGCTGTTCCTCAGGTTAACCTCCCACCAGCCAAGCAGCCACCTCCCTAGTAAAAATGATTAATATATAAAAATTTCAAATCCACTGCTAAATCCAGGATTAGCAACCCCTCAGAAGATCCCGTGTGTCCAGTTTTGTTGTGGATGACCAGCAAAACATCTCCCACCCCCAAACATCCAAACAGCAGGAGCAAACAAGAGCATGGAGTGCTAGGACAAGGGGGAATGGCTTCAGACTGACAGACAGTAGGGTTAGATGGGATGTTAGGAAGAAATTGTTCCCTGTGAGGATGATGGGGCACTGGAACGGGTTGCCCAGAGAAGCTGTGGCTGCTCCATCCCTGGAAGTGTTCCAGGCCTAGTGGACGGTGTCCCTGACCATGGCAGAGGTTGGAACTAGAAGATCTTTGAGGTTCCTTCCAACCTAAACCATTCTATGATTCTGTGAAAAACGGGTTCAAACCAAGAGCAAAGCAATGCAAGAAAAAATTACAGATTTAAGAGAAAACTTCCTGAGGGGAAGCTAACCTATGCCTTCCCTTCACTGAGAAAAAGCAAGTTTTCCAGTTCATTTGGGATGGTTCTCTAACTATTCCTACCTGCAGCCAGGACTGATGCACAGTAAGAGAACCAGCTGCAGTGTCTGAGATAGGGAGTGGGCAAACTAATGGGAACTTTCCATGCCGAGTTTCTTGTGCTGATGTAAGTCAGTGCAAGACCACTGGAGCTGGTGGAGGTTGTGTCTATTTATATCATTTGAGGATCTGGCTGATGAATCACTGTATTGCTGTGGTTGGAAAATACTGCCTCACCAGGAAAATCCCACAGAACCAGCTGCAGTGTCTGAGATAGGGAGTGGGCAAACTAATGGGAACTTTCCATGCCGAGTTTCTTGTGCTGATGTAAGTCAGTGCAAGACCACTGGAGCTGGTGGAGGTTGTGTCTATTTATATCATTTGAGGATCTGGCTGATGAATCACTGTATTGCTGTGGTTGGAAAATACTGCCTCACCAGGAAAATCCCACTTTCAACAAAATCTATTTTTTTTTAAAGAGCTCTCTTCCAGCTCCTAAGCAAACCTACTTCAACTTAGGTGGGGCAATATTCCTGCAACAATGAGGACTCACTCCAGTTCCTTAATGGCCATTCAGCTCAACTGAGACTGTCAAAACATTTCTTATTAGGTCTTTCCTACCGGTGTTCCTTTTTTTCTGAGATACCCTCTGCCTCTCCTTCCTCCAGGCTCTTATCTCCTTGCACATGTTCTGCCTCACAAGAGAGTTAACCATAACAAACTGTGATTTATGGCAAACTTGGAGAATGCGATGACGTCCAGGGTTCCATTTGAATTCCTTCACGTTTGCAAAGTTCAGACACTGTCCTAGGAACTGCCAAGGAGTTCAGAGCAGGAAGTCAGCAGAAAAAGGAAGATAAGGGAGCTGCTGGGGCTGGGGCAAATCCCCTGCCATGTGTTTTGTTTTCTTGCCTTCTCGTGCTTTTAAAAGTGAAATAGAAAGGCTGTTCCTCAGCTTCTTCTTCCCTTTTTCCTTAGCCTCAAAAAGACACCTTCAAGCAGAACTGATTATGTTTCATAATTGAAAACTAGGCTGAGGGAAGGAAGGCACCTGGAAGCACAGACAGTTTGCATTTGACATAAAGTATATATCTCAAAGTGATCATTAAACTTGTAAATGGTCTGGGAGTCCTGGTTACACCGCATTTCCAACCAGGCTGAAAAATCCTGGGAGCTGGGAACTGCCTCTGCCTTCACACTTGTGAGCAGCAGTGGGGACCTGACCCTGGCTGCTCAGTGCTGCTCCAGCCCATGGATCACCTCTGGCACCCCAAACAGCAGAAAGAGCTTGGCAAAGTGGATTTTCCCATGCTGGGGAAATCAGCCCTGCACATATTTCACCCCTCTCCACACAGGGACAGCTGACACACATGGTACCTCCACCCCACAGTTTCTCTGATTGCTGCCTCACCAGGCTAGAGGTCTTCTGCTGGGTAAAAGGGGTCACCTCTTGGATACTCCAAGAGAGAGGAAGCAAAATGGCATTTTTTGTCACTATTTTGCACTCAAACAGCAAGAGCTGCAGCTCTGTTCTCACCAGTAATTTGGTCTGGGCCATTTTTTTCCAGGCTGGGACAGCCAAGTGTCTCTCATTTCACCTTGTGGTTGGGTTTTTTGAGAGGGTGGAGGGTCTCTTCTAAGGACACAATGTGTGGACACCAGGCCTTTTCCCAGTGCAAACCCAATGATAACTGGACCTGCAGCAGTCAGGATATCCAGTGCACTCACACTGAAGCACCTCTGTATCCAGACCTGCAGCAGTCAGGATATCCAGTGCGCTCACACTGAAGCCCCTCTGTATCCTGTGACCAGACCTGATACCACACAACCCAGAACTTTCCACATCCACCTGCTCTTACAGCCTGCACCAAGGCCACCCAGCCTGGCAGGTCTGCAACCCCAGCAGTGCTACAGCCTCTGCCCCCACTCACCTCACTGAGAGCACAGCAGAGCAGCAAACCTTGAGGGCAGAGATGTCTCAGGACACTGCAGCAGGGGATTAATGGATTAAATGAATGGATCCCACGGGGAAGCAACTTGTGATTGAGGCTCAAGAGCTTGTTGCACCCAGTCACACTCACCTTTCTACCTTTGGCTGACCACTTTGCTCAATATAAAACAGATTACAAGAGATATACACAGAGATGTAATTGGTTTGGGGAAGTTTTCCACAAACATTCCCACTCCAAAAAGTTACTAAGTACAAAGTACTCTTTGGTACAAAGTTTTCTTTGAAAACAAGATCGTTTGTAGAGGGATGAAAAGCATCACAAACACGCTCACAATTTGTGAATCTGCATTCATACACATATTTGTAGCAATGCTCACTCAGCCTTCCCTTCCAGCTCTCTCGCAGGTCTGATGAATCACACTCTGCAAACAACACCACTCAGGCAATAGTCACGCTGAATAGTGCATGACTAACCCGCAAGCAGAAGTTTATTCACAAAGTGTATGCAAATAGCAAACACATCTGTAAGCAGCAGCACTTACTCCAGGATAATTTGCAAACAAGAAAAGGGGTTAAGTCTGTCACGCTGATTGCTTACAGAAAGTGGATCACTCAGCCTTAGTCATTTGCATCTCTTGCTGGATTGTGAATCCTTCTGGCACAGAAGACAGCAGGGCCTTTCATTTGTTTTCCTGCTCCTAGTGCTCCAGATGTTCAAGTCAGACTTGTTTTCCCCAGTATTTTTATTTTTTTAGGACTTCTCAGCCAGATAATGAAACATACTACAGTCACTACTTTGCAATAGGATAACTATGCAAACTCTGAAAACTCAAAATTATGCTCAATTTATTCTTTTCAGCTCTCAATGATATAAATGCATTAAGCTTTTAAGTTGCTCCTAGAATCATATCAGAGAATCACAGAATGGTTTGGGTTGGAAGGGACCTTAAAGATCATCTAAT
>NW_008670123.1:40710-51981 GCF_000695815.1 Acanthisitta chloris | reverse complement strand
GTTCCATCCAACCTGACCTGGAACACCTCCAAAGTTGAAGCATCCACAACCTCCCTGGGCAACCTGTGCCAGTGCTTCATCACCCTCACAGTAAATAATTTCTTCCTAATATCTAATCTAAACCTACCTCTTTCAGGTTGAAGTTGTCCCATGAATATTCTGCTTCAGCAGCAATGCAAGGTAAATACTGGGATTCAGCTGCAGAGTGAACCAGCAAAGTAAATCGTTTGTTTCTCAGCAACACAAATATTCAACAGGCTCATGTTCAGTGGGTCGAGTGAGAAGGCCAAGATCAGATGTCAAAAAAAGCAACTATAACCCCAAAACCTTCCAGTGGGTCAGAATCAAACCAGAGATATCCACCCCCTACTCTCCTTTAATGAACAAGTATTTCAATAACTTTTTTGATGCAATTTTGCCCACAGCACTCCACCACTAGACCCCCAGATTTTAGAAAGACCAGTCCTAATTTCATCTCAGCAAAAGGCAAGCTGCCAAGAACTCCTTTCAGTTGGGTCTGGAAGGGTTACACCTGCACTGCATCAATAACAGGTTAATTTAGGCATCGATTTCACTCACTGCTGCTGTGCTGAGCTCCTGGCAAACAGCTAGAAAGTGCAGTAGGAGGATCCTCCACCTTCAGCAAGGAGCAGGTGAGTGAGCAATAGGCACTAAATTTGTAGTAGGTGTGGGTAAAATTGATAGTCAGAGAGTCAGCAAGCTTGGAAGACTGACTGCATTTTTATTTCTTAGCAGGTTTTTGGCTGCCTCTCCTAACTGCTTAGGTGCTATCTCTTGTTTTATAGCTTATGCAATGCCTTCAAATTATGTCATATAATGTCTGACTGGCAATCCTGCTACTCTTAGTGCTTCATGACATCTTTTATGATGTTTTCTCAACACTTAAGTACTTTGTGAAGTCCAGGCTCCCTGTGTGCATGCTAACCAAATTCAGTTTCCATGTTCTCCTGTACTATGGAAGGCAACTTTTTAGGAGCAGACTTGCACTTTACTCTCTGATTTAAACCTGCACTCAGGAACATCAGTAGACTAAGGATACCTCTAAACACTCCTGTAGATCCCATGATTTAATTTGCAGGAAGTTGCCCCTTTCCCTGGATTTGGGATGTTACCAGGAAAAAGAAGTGAGCCACTTTAAAGGAAGTTGCTGTGAACACTCTGTCTTTTATTACAGTGTCCATGTACAATCAAAGTCCCTCAACTTGTCCATGTCACAAATGAATAGCTCTGAACTTCCTTTGATGCTGACTTGGTTAAAAATCCCAAGGCAGGATAGGATAAATAATTCCTGGCACATCTCAGAAACATTAAGACTGGAAAAGATCTAGGGACTAAATTATCTCTAAGGTCCATTCCAACCCCTTAACGTACTATGACACTACTATGATAGGATGGGATGGGCATACACTCAGGTAATGGGGAAGCTTCTCATGCAGCACTGGCATCCCCATGCCAATCCCTTGGGTTCCTTTCCCTGGGGATAGTCCAACACCACAAAGCCTGCAGAGCCAACATCCACTCAGAAGGAGGGATGCAACCACACCGTCTCGCTGAGGTAGTGCTACAGAGATGGGAGGAAAAGTGCCCACCAGCTCCAAACACCCCTTTGATCTCTGCCAGCCTGCTGTGTGCCAGGGCAAATTTACTGGAGCAGCCAGGCTGGAAATGGGGGAGAGTCATCAACATGTGTGCCCTGGGGTCTGTGCAGAGCCTGTTCTGCATCTGCTCCAACAGACAAGCAACCTGAGCTTGTCACTGAGCAACAGGGTGATGCCAGTAATTTAGGAAATGACAAACCATTTGTGTGTGTCTGCAGGCCAGAAAATGCATCCTGGAAAGGTTAAATCTGTCTTTGCAGCACCACAAAACAAATGGGAGCAAACAAGGAGATGGGAGGAAGGAGGCTGGTGCCCCCATTGTGGTAGAAGATGCTGCAATCACATGTCATGAGGAGACTTGCAATGTGCTTGTTTGTCTCTTCTTCATGTTCCAATGAAGATTGGGGCTGGAGGTTGGGTTTGTTTTGGTTTAAATCAAAAGAATTCTGAATGTGAATTTCCATAGATTCTTCACTTGATGCATTGTGATGAAAATTGATACAGAAATAAAACACTGTGCTGGATGCTACCTGAAAAAGAGCTGGTTCTCTGTTTTCTCTGTCTTCAAGGACATAACTGACAGTTACTCATCTTAACTGCCTCATTTCTGCTTGTTTTTAAAAGCTAAAATGTCATCTCTTACCTGGAGATTTCCTACAAGACTCTCAGCAATGAGGGAGTGACTGTGCAGTGCGTGGGGTTACAGGCACCAGCTAAGCACAGTTTCATCCTGAAAAAGAGCTGGTTCTCTGTTTTCTCTGTCTTCAAGGACATAACTGACAGTTACTCATCTTAACTGCCTCATTTCTGCTTGTTTTTAAAAGCTAAAATGTCATCTCTTACCTGGAGATTTCCTACAAGACTCTCAGCAATGAGGGAGTGACTGTGCAGTGCGTGGGGTTACAGGCACCAGCTAAGCACAGTTTCATACAACTGTTGTTCCAGCAGGAATTTCCAGCATGCCCTTCTAGCCAGGGATGGAGACATATGATTAAATTGGAGTGACTAAAGTCCTCTCTGAAGGACAAGGAAGAGCAGATTTGTGCAGCTCAGGGCAATTCTCCGTGGGGCATCACAGCTGCTTGACCACAGCCACAACCCAGAGCAGAGCCACTCAGGCAGTGGGAAGCTGACTCCTGGGCTATTCCCCATCCTCCCTCCTAGGTAAAAATACCCGTGCCCAGCTGTGAGCCTGCTGCACTCATCTTCTTGCAAACAAGTCCTCTGTGTGTGTTTTAAAGGAGGAAATCAAACATGCAGCTGAAGACATGGAGATGGATGTGGGAAGATGCAGGACAGGTTCACCACAGGGTAGATTATTCCTGTCAAACCTGACATCTGCGTTTATAGCTTTTATCTGGGATAAACCCTTCCTCCCTGGGTTCCAAAATGACTGAAGGGCAAGGCATGAGTTTACCTGGAGAAGGAGGAGGCTGAGATGGACAAAAGTAAAGGGATAGGGGCCCCAGGCATTGTGAATAGTCAGAACAACAGAGGCTTCTTCTCCAGGCTGATCTTACTCAGTATTTTTTCTCATAGCCTTGGCTCAGAACGTCAGCATGTGCTAATACAATTTGCTGATGACACAGAACTGGGAAGCAGCATCAATTCAAAGTGTTAGAGCATGTTACAGGAAAACCTTGTCAACTAAAGTAACCGAAAAGGGAGGAAATTCAGTAGCACAAGGTCATACATTTGGGAACTCCTGATTTTTTTGCTGTAAGCAAGGAATTCATCACCTAGCAGCAACAGAGCTTTTTCCCTTGAGCAAAGGGCAGTTATGAATGATAACATGACGCAGCTGTGAAGAGGGAACTTCAGCCTTAAAACACTTCTAAAGGGATGTCTCCTTTAGCAATCACTCAGGAAGGGTTGGACTAATTCCACTGTACAAGATTTTAGTTAGCTTTGCTTTGCAATAGCACGTACAATTCTTGCTTCCAACTCCCACTCTTGAATTCTCAAGGGACAAAAAATAGGGATGGAGAGAAGTAATCAGGACAATCAAAAGAAAAGAGGCTGCATTTCCAGGATTTGCTAAAAGTTTTGCCTTGGGAAAGTAGGAGAAGAAAAGCTCAGTAGAGGGTCCTCAGGGAATGGCATGAAGCTGTGTCAGGAGAGGTTTAAGCTGGATATGAGGGAAAGGTTCTTCCCCCAGAGGTGTTTGGGCACTGAACAGCTCCCCAGGGCAGTGGGCACAGCCCCAAAGCTGACAGCGCTCAGGGAGTGTTTGGCCAATGCTCTCAGGCTCAGGGTGGATTGTTGGGGTGTCCTGTACAGGGCCAAGAGTTGTACTTGATCCTTGTGGGTCCATTCCAACTCAGGATATTCTATGATTCTATGGAGTCAGGTACTGTCTGTAAGTGTGCTGGGCACAAACACTTGGGAAAAGCTGTTTAAGCACCAGGACAGTTTCATCATAAGAACATGTGGCTACACACTGGCCATTAATATATTTAGACTGTAAATTAGATTAAATGTTTCAATCAGCAGGATAACCAGATTCTGGAAAAGGCTTCCTATGGGATCCTGGAGTCAAATAATCCACCCACTCTAAATATGAATTCTGGTGAGTTAGAAAAGGGAAGATATACCTGGACCAGGTGAGGCAACAAGTAATCACTTGTCCTATCCCAGCATGTTTCCTCAGTGCTATCCATGGATAACAGGAGTGATAAAGCATAGAGATCTATGGGTAGCTTTGAAGCCCCAAGTTTTTCTCAGGTTTCAAAAGGTAATTGAAGGCGTTTGCAAGCCTACACTCCACGCTCTGCCTGCAGAGAACTGCAGTCACAGAGTGTGGACTCAGGTTTCTGAGTATTAAGCAGGACACAGAGCATGAAAGTGAGATTTCAAAGGCATGTCCAAACCACTTACACTGAAGAAAAATATCTGACTAGAGCAAGGTCTTTTAAAAACCCCACTGAAAGAACTGGAAGTAGTAAAGGCTTTGAATACTTCTCTTTTGCATGTTATCCTTTGTCTTTTTCCACAGCAAATTTTGAGCACAACAGATTTTTCCCATTCACCACTGAGACACCTGCAAGAGGCTCAGAAGTGTTTCCCATCTGTCTGATTGCTGTTGTTCCACAGAGCCCTACAGGTGTACAATGCTGATAATAGATATGTAAACCACTTTTAGAAATGTTTCCCCATGGACTCACAAAAGCTGAGGTTCTTGGGCTGGCAGGAAAGACATTTTTCCTTGTGCAGCATTAATTTTTTGTTGCCTACAGCACTGTCCAGCTAGAGGGAATTGCACAGCTTTTCAGGACACATCATTCTTTCACAGTGTTCTATTTATATCACACACCCCATGAATTACTACCACTTAACAACAGGACTTCCTGCCCTAACAACTCTTTGTCCATAAGTCATCACCCACCTCTCTATTCATGAATCCTCCACTAACCTAATGTATTTAGGGACTACCTGGAAGGGTCTGACTAATGCCTCCTGCTTCTATTTTCCCACTTTCCTAATAAATCAGGAATCAGAAAGAGCCAGAGCATCTCCATCTGAGCAAAGTCCACCTCATGAGCTCCTCTTTTTGATCATATTTTCTGCTTACAGTTCTGCTTCCCTGCACTCTGTCCTGCCCCTCTGGAGCCTTGCAAGAATTGAACAGTGAGAGGCCAGGCTCATTTTTCTTTCCCTCTCCCAAAATATCATTTCTTTCACCCTGGGCTGTGTCTGACACAGACGATTTTCCTACACCCCCTGCAATAGCCTCCAGGCCTGTCCTCCTTAGGCTAACAGCTTGCCAACCTTTTGGCACTCCAAGAGCTGCAGCTTTTGAATGGGTAAGTCAATGACTTCTTGAAACACATTCTTATTCATGCTCTTCACTCTGCTCTCTTGGAAGCAAGCCCTTCCTTATCTCCACAGATCTTGTTGCTGGAGATCATAGAGAACAATAAACGGTTAACAAACACTCCAGGGAACACCTGAGGTGTATTTTCACATCAAGCCTTGCATCACCTCCCAGCGTGCACATACATGTTCATGACTCCAAGTCCCAAGCTCAAAGCCACACTTCCCCCAAAGTTTTAGTTCAGATCCCTTCTTTTTTTGGTATTGTTCTGCCTCATCAACACTGCATGCAACCACCACTTTGCTGATCCTGTTGGGTTTGTACAAAATATAAGTATTTTTCTGTTATGCTGAGCCAGGGCTTGTGTGGATAGACAAGGCAGAGGGATTCATCTCTTTCCAGATATGAAACCAGTTTTCCTACTCATTCCAGTGATTCACAGAGTAGTAACTAAGTCCTCACTGCTTTTCTCCCACTGAAAAGTGCCTGTCTTTCTGCCACTGAAGTGAGGAGAATTTTGCCCCAGGTGAGACTAGCTAGGAAAGCAAGAGTGCACAGCAGCGACAGTGCCAACAGGAACATGGCCAGAGGCATAGCTGTCTCATCCTCTGTGATCCTCTGCACAGATGTCAGGGAAGCAACACCTCACCTTGCCCTGAAGTGCTGTGGTGTGGGAGGGCATGGGGGCAGACTTTTCTTGTAGGGTTCTTCAGCTGCCTGTAAGGAGACATGTCTTATTAATACTTTCCTTAAATACTCTGCAGTGGCACTGAAAAAAACCCTTTAATTCCACACATAGCTGCCTTCAAAGAAAGATGGTTTGTGGAAAGAGGAAATGGCTTTTCTTAGGTTCCCCAACACAGCTGGAAAACCACAGGTGAGGTTTTTGGCACACAAGTCCTTTTTATGGCTCCTTTCTCGTGTAACTGCTTTAGGATGTGTAACAGATGTACAGCACACCTATGTAAAAAAAATAATAAATTCCCTGCAAGAATATTAGCATGGCTGGGATCTTTCCAGCAGGACCACCCTTTCCAGTTCTGTGCCAGTCTTCTGCTGGAATTAGGAACTGCTTAATTACAGCCTGTTTGAATGGTGCTGGTCAGTGGGACAGTGCCAAGGGCTGTCTGCCCCAGCCTGGCCCATGGGGCAAAGGATAACAGGCACAAAGGGATGGTTTTCCCCATCCTCCACCTCTTTATAGACTCACTAGGTGGAAATCATTAACAAATAATTTTCAGCTATGTCTTATTATGCAAACAAACGAGCCTAGAAAGCTTCCAGAGGTGGCTCCTAAGGGAAGCAGCAAAACAGAATTAGTATCTTCTCTTTCTCCTTGAACATTTTCAGCTGAAACATCCTGAAAACAAGTAAATCCGTTGAATTAAGCAGAGGAAAAGAAACACGCTAAAGCCCTTCAAAAAACACTTCGGGCAAACAATGGCACTTGCAGTGACTTTCCCCCAGCACATCAAGGAGGAGAGAACAAAGGGCTGATTTATCGGGCATGAAGAATGGTGTTATTGTTTTTTGATTTCCTACATGTCCCCACCCAAACAGAAATGAGCCTTTCCTCCAAACAACACCAGGCTGAGGATGTCTCAGCTGATCTGTCTGTGCCACGGCAGGCAGGAACGCAAAGTACTTTACAGGATTGCCTAACAAGCACTGAGCAAGCAGCTATATCCCCTGGCAAATACGGAGGGGTGGGGGATTTTTATGCCAAATTTGCATATAGGTGTAAAGAAGCAGCTCTAACTTGTCTTCACGTTTGAAACCACATTGGTTTTTCTGTTGATTCATTCATTCAGTTACCTAGTTAAGCACGTAACACTCTGCATGCTGAAACTTGACCTCCAAGTGTGTTACAAGCCCAGAGAGAAGCACTGGTTTGATTAGCATCTCCATAAACAACAAGTTTCCAGTAAGAAGAGAGATTTCTGCAAGATGACTGTAGCAGGAGCTGGTATGACGTCTGTTCCTCCAGTGATGGCTGTACAAACTTGGCTATAAATTACCCCACAAAGGCTCCTTTCCAGGTCAGGGCTTCACCTCTGGCCCCAGAGGCTGCTTACTGAAGCTATTCATTCTCTAGGAGTTTCCAGGAGAAAAGAAAAATCAAATGTGTGATGACCACCAGCAACTGCTACTTCTTTTGGTGATGAATTAGGATAGGAAGTGTCTGCCTGACACAATGGTGTCCTGACCCAAGCTTACTGGATAAGAAACTGCAGCTGCAGCACAAGTAAGTATGGATAACACTCTCATTTATCATAGATTCATAGAATGGTTGGAAGGGACCTTAAAGATCATCTAGTTCCAACCCCCTTGACATGGGCAGGGACACCTTTCATGAGACAAGATTGCTTAGAGCTTCATCCAACCTGGCCTTGAATGCTCCCAGGGATGGAAGAGCCATAGCTGCTCTGGGCAACCTGTGCCAGTGCCTCAGCACCTCACAGTCAAGAATTTCTTTCATATATTTAACCTACATTTCCCTTTTACTTTGAACCCATTACTCCTTATCCTATCACTACAGTTCCTGACAGAGTCCCTCTCCAGCTTCCCTGCAGTCCCTCCAGATCCTGGAAGGATGCTATGAGGTCTCCACACAAACATCTCTTCTCCAGGCTGAACAGCCCCAACTTTGTCAGCCTGTCAAATTACATTTATTTTCACATTTCTTTGTGCTCTAGGTATGACTTCCAGCCTGATGTTTAAATCTAGTGGAAAAGTAAAAGCAATTGAAAGAAGCAAAAGAAGACAGCTACCTCTTCAGTAAATTCCTTCACTTCCTTTTGTGTTGTTGTGATTTACTCTGAACCTCTTTTCACTAAAATACCCAAAGAATCCTTTAACAGAAAAATCAGATTAATAGGAGAAAGCATGGCAGCATTGTTTTCCTCACTGCTGGCCTTTGGTTTCTGAGCCACTGAATTTCTCCTCTCTTCAGGCTGAAATAAGAAAAGGAGTTGCCATAACTGAGGGATCCCTATGTGCTTTCTTGCAGCATTAGTAAAGTTAACTGAAAATATGATTGCCCAGGCTAGGGGAGAGCACATGGGCAGTTAATGCTCAGTCACTAACTTAGGATGGCTATTCATCTGACCCACTGGAGGTATCACATTCATCTGAGCTAACTGTTCTTTTACAGCCAACAGAAAGGAAGAGGAAAATCCAGAATAATTCACCTTACTCTAAGACACAAAGCAGAAAGAGGCCAGTTGACTCATGCCCAAAACACACCCATTTCTCCTGTTGACAGGAAAGGGAGCCTTGGGTGATGTGATGGGAGACAGCCACAGCTAGATGTGTAAAGGTGGGTGAGTCAAATCCCACCCCTGCATGGAGCCTTCAGCTGCTGGTCCAACTCCTGCCCTCGAGCTGGCTGTGAAAAGGAGATTGAGTTCTTCCCTTCTCACACTTCATAAAAAGCTGCAGAGGGTCTTAGTTTCTCAAAGAGAACATTTCCATCACCTCCAGGAGTTGTGTGAAGAGAAGTTTCCTACCCAGCTCTTTCTGCTCATAACCTAGGCCACCATTGTTTGTCATCCCTGAAGAAGACCTGTTTTGCCACAGGGTTTGCTGAGGTGCCCTCCAGTGCCTGCCTGCTGCCATGAAGTGCTGGGGCCCTGGAGCACTTGGTCCTGTCATCAGGATTTCAGGTGCTTGTGGCTTCCAGCTTGCACCTTCACCTCTCCAAACAGGCCAGGGACCCTTTGGTGCCCTCACTTGAGTCTACAGGTTCCGTCTTGTCAGCTTTCAGTGTTAATGTCTCATTGATCAGGGCTATTACACCAAATTCTATTGCAACTGCTATGAGGGTTAACACCAACACTTGCACTCCAGAAAATCTGACACAAATGCTGAGTGTCCCCTGGCCCACACAGCTCCAAGGAGTGCTGGATGATGGCCCTTCTTCCTTCTCTGTGCCACCCCCACTGTCTGCATCCAAGCTTGGTCGTGGGGAGAAAGCCTCTAGGGGACATAAGGACCACAGATGTCCAAGATGGCACCCAGTGGCATGGAGCCACCAATTCTAGTGTCCTCAACATAATAAGGACATGGAACTGTTGGAGAAAGTCCAGAGGAGGCCATGAAGGTGATAAGAGGTTTGGAGCATCTCCCCTACAAAGACAGACTGAAAAAGATGGGGCTGTTCAGCCTGGAGAAGAGAAGGTTGTGTGCAGAACTCATAGCACCTTCCAGTACCTGAAGGGGCTCCAGGGAAGCTGCAGAGGGACTCTTGGTTAGGAACTGCAGTGACAGGACAAGGAGTAATGGGGATGAATAGAACGAGGGGAAATTTAGATTAGATTTTATGTATAAGTTTCTCCCTGTACGGGTGGTGAGACACTGGCCCAGGTTGCCCAGGGAGGCTGTGGCTGCCCCAACCCTGGCAGTGTTCACAGCCAGGTTGGCTGAGCCTTGAGCAACCTGCTCTGGTGGGAGGTGTCCCTGCCCAGGGCAGGGGGTTGGGCTGGATCATCTCTAAGGCCCATTCAAACCCTGTAACATACTGTGAGACTACGAAGCCACATGGGATCTCCTTCAGCCTGGGGGTTGGCAGGCTGTCCCCAGCCCTCAGAGGGATGTAGTAGCCCAGGGAGAGTGTCTACAGTCACTCAACACAGGTCCTGGCTCTGCCAGGAGGTCCCTAGTGGATGCTGGGGTGTGGGATAAATAGTACACACTCACGCTGTTAATTAAGTGGGGAAACAACCATTGCAGTGTGCACAGAGACCATGAAACTTCTCAGTCATATAGGTGGCACTTCAGCTAAGAGAAAAGCAGAGGAAAGCAGTGGGTTATCACCCAGCAAGCACACACACAGAACTGTGATAATTCAGCATGTAAAAGTAAAAAATAGCTGCTGCGTAGTTCGGAAATATAAAAATAGTTTGGCTGTTCCCTTACCCTTTCCTTTCAGTCATCACTCTCGGCAGCCCCAGGGTTTGTTTGTGTCAGTTGCTATGGGGAGGCTGTGGCTGCCAAGCCCTGCTGGGGAACAGCCATCCCACTCGCCTGCTGGCCCAGGCTCTGAAACAGCATCAACCTCGGCTTGCTCCCTGTCCCTTTGAACATCCCACAGTGCATCTTGATGCAATAAAGCATCACTGTGTCTCCCCTCCTCATGAAGTATTTTCTGTCCTTTTGGAAGAGCTGTGATGGCTGGGAAAAGGCTGTTGGGCTACTCCTTGCAATAAGTGCCATCCACTCCACAAAATCCCTGTCAGCTCCCCATGGGAGATTGCACTCATGGCCATGTCCAACCTGGGTACACCGGGAAATATCCTGGACCAAATTCTGCTGCTTCAGGCTGTGAGTGCACTGGTGCCCTGCAGAGCCAGCTCTGCCAGGGAAAGCAGGACAGGGGAATGGTGCCTGTCCCCCTCCTCACCCCTCGGGGTGGGCTGGGGGCTCAGCATAGCACCCAGCATGTCCCACAGGAGCAGTGACATGACTATCTCATAGGGCACAGTGTTGGGTGGTGAAGTGGTGGCACTTCCAGCACTCATCACCCTTGCAGGAGCACAAATACCTCTCCCACGTGCTGGATAACAAGTATCTACAGACAAGAGCTTTTTGCTGCTCTGGCTCTATTCATAGGTGACTTGTAGAAAACATCAGCATCCTTTCTGTGCTCTCTCACCTCTGCCTAACACCTCCCAACCATTCTGTGCCTCACATCACCATGTTGGCCAGGTAACAGATGGTTAATGCAGGTTAACCATTCACCTCTCACCTGGGTCTGCTGCCTGGTGCCACTGGTTAGCAGGGCTGTACTTTATGGAGTGCCTGCAGTCCATCACCTCCTCATAAATGCATTTTGGCACT
>NW_008670123.1:34885-40690 GCF_000695815.1 Acanthisitta chloris | reverse complement strand
TTGCAATAAACCTGTCCTGCTCGCCCCACAACTGTCTGAGTTCTGTATTTCCCTTCCCTGCAATGTTCAAATACACTGTTTGGCACCTAAGGGCTTCACGTTTTTATAACACCTCCTATGTTTGCAGCACTGTGTAGACATTCATTGCCATCTCCCAACACCTCAGTGAGGTTGGTGTATGTTTGCAGCACTGTGTAGACATTCAATGCCATCTCCCAACACCTCAGTGGTAAGCAAATATTATTCTCTTTTCTTGGGTGGGAAGACTGAAGCAAAACGAAAGCAACTTGTCTGGGACCACATGGCTAAGTTTCTCCACATGCACCAGGTAGCACCCAAATCTCCTTTCCCTTTGTAAGAGTGCTGTGTTTGCACTCAAACCACAGACTTTATCATACCTGGAGCCCTTCCCTATGGCTGGTAGAGATGTTTGCTCTCCATAAGCTTGGCTGATGGGGAAGAGTAACATGTGAGTAGAGCATGAGTAAGAAACATTTCCTGCCAGGGACTTGGGTTAGGGCTGCTTTTTCACTACCCATGATGTGGAAACACCCAGCTCTTGAGAGCAGCCCCAACCTTCTCTGCTGGCTGGGCTGGAAGTGCTGGAGCTCAGACTTTTAAAATGGAGAGTGTGAAAAATGTGAGGGGACTTTCCAGAGCTCGTGGGTGGTGTAGCTGCCATGCACGTGCAGACAGCAAGGGTGAGCAACACGGGCAGGAGGGAGAATTTACAACCTCCCCATCCCCACTGAGGACTAGAGGGAATGGTCATAAACCAAGACAGGGGAGATTCTGATAAGATGTTAGGAAATTTTTTTTCCCTGTTAGGGTGTTCAGGCACAGGGAATAGCCCAGGGAGGTGGTGGAGTCATCATCCCTGGAAGTGTTTAGGAGGTGTCTGGATCTAACACTGGAGGATATGGTTTAGGTGTTACAGCAGAGTGGGAAGTTAATGGTTGGATTTGATGATCTTAGAGGTGTCCTCCAACATTCATGATTCTATGATCTCCAGTCCTGTGCTGCTTCAGCCCTGCTTCAAAGCATTGGGTGAATCTAGCCCAACAAACCAGGTCTTTGCTTGCTGTTACACAGACTAGATGGGGTTTTGCACCTTGAGTTCCCTATGCAATTTAACTCACACTGCCCTAAGGATCATGTCCCAGGTGACTCAATGAAACAAGAAGAAAGCCACAGTTGCTGTCCCACCTATTCTTACTGACATTTATTTCTGAGCCCTGTGATCTCAAACACCAAACACTGAGTACCTCCAGCCACTTGGCAGAGCTGTGCTGATAAGGAAGGTAGCCTTCAAAGGCAAGCACAGCTGTACAAGGAGTGCCTCTGACCTTCCCTAATGGCTCACAGATGGGGAAAAATGACAACTTTATTGTTTTTCTGTCAGGAACTGCATTTATACAAGCTGGCAAAAGACCAAGGCTTCTATTCCTGGCAAACCCCCTCACTGCTGGGCTGGCACAAGTGAGCAGAGCCCAGCTGGAGCAAGGTGTGCCATCCAGTGGCACTGCAGCTCTCCCAGCAGCACTGCCAGGGTTTTTTGAGTCCTGCCAGGCCCTGAACTCTAATGGTTTAGTTTAGGTGTTACAGCAGAGTGGGAAGTTAATGGTTGGATTTGATGATCTTAGAGGTGTCCTCCAACATTCATGATTCTATGATCTCCAGTCCTGTGCTGCTTCAGCCCTGCTTCAAAGCATTGGGTGAATCTAGCCCAACAAACCAGGTCTTTGCTTGCTGTTACACAGACTAGATGGGGTTTTGCACCTTGAGTTCCCTATGCAATTTAACTCACACTGCCCTAAGGATCATGTCCCAGGTGACTCAATGAAACAAGAAGAAAGCCACAGTTGCTGTCCCACCTATTCTTACTGACATTTATTTCTGAGCCCTGTGATCTCAAACACCAAACACTGAGTACCTCCAGCCACTTGGCAGAGCTGTGCTGATAAGGAAGGTAGCCTTCAAAGGCAAGCACAGCTGTACAAGGAGTGCCTCTGACCTTCCCTAATGGCTCACAGATGGGGAAAAATGACAACTTTATTGTTTTTCTGTCAGGAACTGCATTTATACAAGCTGGCAAAAGACCAAGGCTTCTATTCCTGGCAAACCCCCTCACTGCTGGGCTGGCACAAGTGAGCAGAGCCCAGCTGGAGCAAGGTGTGCCATCCAGTGGCACTGCAGCTCTCCCAGCAGCACTGCCAGGGTTTTTTGAGTCCTGCCAGGCCCTGAACTCTAAGCACTTTACAGCTGGAAAGTCTGAACAGGTCACACTTGCATGACTTTCTAGGTTTTTCATAGGTTTTTCACTCTTCACATGAGTTTTGACTCAACAAACTACCTTACACTGAGTGTATTTTCAATTCGAAAGCTTAGTTTAGGTGTATATTCAAGGGACTTTTTAAAAGTGCTTCATGAGCAACAATCACACCCTTAGAATGATAGAATCATGAAGGTTGGAGGAGACCTCTAAGATCATCACGTCCAACCATTAACCTGTCACTGATGTAACCCCTAAACCCTAAACCACATCCTCCAGCATCAGATCCAGATGCTTCTTAAACACCTCTAGGGATGGTGACTCTACCACCTCCCTGGGCAATATTCCAGTGCCTGACCCCCTTAACAGTGAAAAAAAATTCCTAACATCTAATCTGAATCTCCCCGGTCTCAGGGAAGATTGCTCACATCACCCCCTGTAGTACCCAACCCTGGGTCAAACACAGGTTCTGGGCATATTGCTGCAGCACTGCCACAGCCCTGGCCATGAAAACAAAACAGGAGAAAGAAGGAGATGGAGCTAAATGCATTAGAAAGTTTTTCAGGAGCATTTCAGGAATTCTGGTGGCTCAGCAGAAATTTGGTAGCATAACGACGCCAGCAACAAATTTACCTGCACCAGAGTCTAGTGTTTCAGATTCCAGGGCATATTATCTAGGCTAGGGCACTGTTTCAAGTTATTAGTTTTATAGCTTGCTTGTAACTAGAGAGAGCAATTTAAATAATTACATCCTTGCCACAAAGAGCTTGAAAACTGAATGGGAAGGTGTGACAGCACTACTGGAAAAGCAATCAGCCAGGGAAGTGGGCCAGGAGTGACTGGGAGACAACCTTGGCAGGAGAGCTGCTCAGTGATCTTTGCTGAATGGGCACCTTGTTTCAGCTGTGCTCTCAGCAGCCCCCAAAATTCCACCCTCCTGGTACTGCCAGCAGCTGGACAGCCTCAGCACTGAGTCACATAATCACAGAATCATTTAGGTTGGAAAAGACTTCTAAGATCATTGAGTCCAACCTTTGACCCATCACCACTTTGTCAACTAGACCAGAGCACTAAGTGCCATGTCCAGTTGTTTCTTGAACACCTCCAGGGATGGTGACTCCACCACCTCTCTGGGCCAGCCCCTTCCAATGCTTAACAACCATTCCCATGTAGAAATTCCTTCTGATGTCCAACCTGAACCATGCCTGGCAGAGGGATGGGCTCCTGAATGGGCACATTGATTGTGCTGTCCATGTAGAAACCCATTTTGCCATCTGGTTTCTCTCTAGGAAGGGTGCTCTGGGCTTGAAAAGGAGTGGTGAGTGCTCAGGCAGGGCTCTGCCCATCCTGGGGAGGCTGAAGAGAGGTTTCCCCCCCACCAAGGCTGTGGCTCCACAAGCATTATGTTTGTTATGGGAAACTGGACAAATACACAAAAGACAAAGATCTGGATGCAAGAAAAATGGAAACCATGAGGTGGATGCTGAAAAAACCTGGGATAAAACCTAGCTAAAGTGGCATAGGGGATGGAATAAGCCTTCCCTGGCAGCACTGCCCACAAGGCTGAGAGGAAACCTTGGAAAGCTCCACTGTCTGTTCCCCTCCCTCTTGCCAGTCTCTCCATCTGGGAGACACTCCTGCTCTGCACCATTTTGTCCCCCCCAAAAGAAGCACAGGGGCAGAAGGAGGAAGCCTGGATGTAGCCACCTCCCACATCCACCTGTGAAGCCACCAAGCAAGGAGGGTAGTAGTAAATAACCCACAGAGAGAAGTGTTTGGCATTGCATCTGCCAGACCAGCTGTGCTGTCCCAGGACAGGAGAGTTTTCCTCATCTGGACATTTCTCCTGCAGTGGTAAGGATTAGAGGGAGACACTTGCTTGGCCAAGATCACCTGCATTACTCCTTTGGGTAGTTTTATCACCACAGCTGCCAAGAGAAAGGCACTATGTCCATTCAGTGGAAACGATGAAGGTTTATACTACAAATCTCTGTTTAGGGCAGCATTAGTCATCTGCTGTGGGTGTGATTCAAGACCAAAGTTAGCTGACCAAATTCCCTATATAGTCAAAAAAGAGACCAAGAAAACGGGGGTGTGATCCAAAGTGCCTCCATTACATGCCTGGAGTGAAGCAGCCTCAATAGTGCCATTGTACACAGAGTGGTATTTTAGTCTCTGGCTGTACGGAATTTTCTGTGGAATCTGTAGAAGTAAAACAATCTTTTAATACTTCATCAAAGTGGTTTTCCTTTTTTTTCAGCCACCAGCAGGAGGTATCACACGTGTTTTGCTGGCATGCAGCTCCCCACCAATAAACAGCACTAGTTTGGCTACACTTACCAGGTGTTCTTGAAGGTTTCATTGAGACTCAATCCAAAAAAACACCCCAGGAGCAGCATTTTTCTCCTCCACCTCCAAAGCAGGGCTGGCAAGGAGTGCTGCAGGGCAGATCACAAAGAGGAGTTTTTTCAAAGGCCTTGGAAAGCCAGTGGAAATACACAGCAATGAAAGAAATGGAGTGAGGGCAGAGAAATAACACAAGAGCTCTGTAAGAGTTCAGGTCATGGTAAACTACAGGAGTGAGGGAGACCCTGGGTAGTTACAGTCACTGCACAGGTAAAGGGAGCAGGAGCCTGGGAGATAATAAGCCTTAGGATTAGTGTAACACAAATGACGGAGTAACTGAACCAAAAATACATCTGCAGGGACACAGGTCACTTACTGCCAGCTGTCAAGGAACTGCGTAAGAAAGAGTTACTATCTTTAGTTACTGGTTGTCTGAGGAGGCAGAGAAAATGATGCAGTGATGCAGCAGTGCTGGAGAAGTGTAAGCATAATAAAAAGTTCATCCATGAGGGAGGAAGGGGCAGGCCAGTTAGCCACTAGCACTGGGGAAACAACAAGCTATTCAATTTCTGAGCACTTCTATGGTTATAAAGAGCACAGCCAAAACTGTGATGCCAGCTGTCTTATCAGACTTCCAAATTCCCTTCTTTCCTCCCCCCATTAATCATTTTTGCCTTCACACTATGCTTCAGTTTCTGGTTCTTCTTCCCTCCACATCACCATTAGCCTCATTTCCCTTAACTGAAGGTGTTTGCATGTTTGTGTCAAACAGCTTATCCAGTGACACCATGATTTTCTATCTTTGGAACAGACAAGAAGTCTATTTCCACAGACTCTTTCGTGACTCAAAGTGATGCAATCTCCCAGTTAGCATCCATCCATTGTTCTGAAACAGCTCCCTGGGACTATTTGCCATTGGCAATGAAGTTTGGTTGGTCACAGAAAGTTGTGTGCCATTGTTTTGCGTTTCCTGACTGGAGGATGAGGCAAGTCAATCCAGTGCTAATATTAGCATGGCACAATTTTTCCATTTGCTTTTGCAAATACTTGGACCTGCAGCTTTGAAAGAATCATTCTTTGAAGCACTGTGGCAGTGAGGCTCAGTTGACCAAATGGTCATGACAAAGCACAATGCAAATGGAAGGCAAGAAGGGTGAGCAAAACTCTTTGATTATATGCATAAAGAT
>NW_008670123.1:6911-34862 GCF_000695815.1 Acanthisitta chloris | reverse complement strand
TCCCTAGTTTTCCATCACAATTTTTAGCCTATTTTCCCTGTATTTTCCTATATATTTCCTATATTTCTCTTTCTTTGTTCAGCTTCATTTCATGGTGGTTCCCTTTTCTTCCCATATTCCTAAGATCTCCTCTATTCATTCCACTACCTAGTGAGCTTTTCTCCTTCCTGAAATGACCTATCCTTGGCAACTCTTAAAACAGATAATCTCTATTATAAACTCTGTTACTACTTGAAACCTAATCACCTGTTCAGCAAAGTTTGTTTAGGATGGGTCTTGCTTCTCCCTTGGGATTTGTTGTGCAAACTTTATTAGCAAAAGATTTTAGCCAGTTGAGAAAGATCTCAGTTGAGAATTCCCTCTAAAATAGGCCAGAAGTCACAATAATGAAATCAGAGATTGTAAAGGAAGAAAATTCACAGCAAACCTGTTACACCTTTCATTCTGCTTGTGCATGGTTTGGAAACAGGGCAGAAAGGATGTCTGGTATGTAACCAAACAATCATGGTTAACCTGATAAGATGGGCAAATTTTCCAGGATATTTTCTAGAGAAATTATGGAGGGGGACATTAAGAGTTAAACATTACTGAAGAGGAAATGCCT
The DNA here is from genome assembly GCF_000695815.1 of Acanthisitta chloris. NCBI lineage: Eukaryota > Metazoa > Chordata > Aves > Passeriformes > Acanthisittidae > Acanthisitta > Acanthisitta chloris. The sequence goes on along the minus strand of NW_008670123.1, from coordinate 34,258 downwards.
CTTTTTTTTTCAGGTGAAGAGGTATGCCCTGCAGAATGAAGGCCCTTCAGGCACAGCCTTGGGATGAGAGATCAGCATGCCATGCCCCACCTCAGCTGAATTCCATTTTCTGCCCATACAACAAGTGAGAGCTTGTGGCATGCTCTTCCTCATTCAAATGAGACACTCTCCAAATAATCTTGGGCAGGCAAACAAACCCCTGGTGTGGTGCCATCAAAGGGGAAAGATCTGCACCAACGCCACTAAAAAAAACAACAACTGCATTGTGAAATCCTGGATGTTGACACACTCACAGAGCTAAAGAAACACAATCCCACCACAAGCTCAAAATGAAATTACCCAACAGGATTTATCTCCCTGTTCATTCAGCCATGCTCCTACCTAATTTTCTACCAATTAATTTACAGTGAAATTTAATGCATATATGTACTGCAACCAGCTCTAGTTATAGCTCCTCTCTGGATTTTTGAGTTTAGGAAAGGAGATGTATTCAAATAATAGCCTGGTTTAAGCACAGTTTTCATGCTCCTACTGCCACAGTCACATTGAAATAGTGTCTGGGGATACAACATCATCTCTTGATATCTTTTATTATCTCTTATTGTGGCAAACTCAACACACAGAAATATATAACAGCCCTAATAATAGAAATCAGGAACTTGAAGCAGCAGTGCAAATCCCTGAGCTCAGTAATGTGATAGGCACTTAGAAGATGCAAATTTGCCTTTTATTCCTTCAGCAGGCAGGCAGCCCATGACTAGGGAGCCAGGCCAGGGCTCACAGACCCACACCAAAATTTCCAGTTCAACCACAGCTTCCAGCATGACCTTACTCCAGACACTTAATCCTGTCGATCTGTTTACAGTTGGTAAAAGGAGAATGCAAGCTTGCCCTATCACAGGGTGATTATGAAGGCAAAATCCCTTAATTGCCTTAAGGAATGAGAAGTTTTTGAGGGCTCCGGCAAACTCTCACCGGATTTTGTACACTTATTTCACTACTGCATCTGCAGGCACAGGTCAGACCAACGAGGCTTGTGGTCAGGCAAAGCCTCAGGTCTCAGGGCACGGTCAGACAGGCTGTTTTGGTTGGAGCTGCTGTGGATTTAGAGGTGATCTAACTCCCCAGCTGCTTGCCACCGTTTTCAGGCAGGGGTGGTGGTGCCTGTGCAGACACCAAGGTTCAGGAGAGCAGCTTGGACAGCTTCAGAGCCACAGCAGCTGAATTAACAGTGATTAGTTAAGCTGTTGCGCCATCTATGTTCAGCCCTGGCTTGTGTTAAAGATGTGCTCAATCAGCCCTGAAACGGAGCAGGTACCTCCCACCAAAGCTCACGTTCTCTGCCACAGGTGTCCCTGCACCCACCACACCCCTCCAGCACGACAGGGTGACACCTGCGTGGGGCACCTGCACACAGAGTCATTTAGGTTGGAAAAAAACTCCAAGACCATCAAATCCAACCTGTGACCCATCACCACCTTGTCAACTAGACCAGGGCACTAAGCGCCACATCCAGGTGTTCCTTGAGCACCTCCAGGGATGGTGACTCCACCACCTCCCTGGACAGCCCGTTCCAATGCTTAACAACCCTTTCTGTGAAGAAATTATTTCTGATGCCCAACTTGAACCTCCCCTGGCACAACTTGTTGGTGTTTGTCTCCCTAAGTCACAGTTACATGTGATAGATCCCAGCTTAGATCCTGGGAATGAACACCTGCCTGCTATGGGAAGTGGTGAATTTTGCTTTGCTTGTGTGTGGCTTTTGCTTTCTCTATTAAACTCATCTCAACCCATGAATTTTCTTACTGCTACCCTTCCAATTCTCTTCCTCATCCCACTGCTGGGCAGTGAGAAAGGGGCTGTGTGGGGCTTAGGTACATGTTGTCCTCCTCCTCAGATACTGGAGGGTTTCAGCAGAAGCATTTTGGATATTTCCTTCTTAGGAAAGCTTTCCAGTGGGTTTTCAACCCTAAAAAAAGAGGCAATTCAGGTCATGCTACCTGTCAATGCCTCTTTAAACGTGCACAGAGTCTCTTACAGGCATAACCCACCCTAAAGCCAATTAACCATTTGCAAACACAGTCACTGCATTTGCACTCAGCAGAGTAGCTCATTGTCTCAGGGCTCTGCATATACCCAGAAGAGCTTGTAAATACCATTCATGGAACTAACTACCACTTTACCTTCAAAATAGCAGGCTGAGTGTGAACCTGGCTCTGAATTCAGTGATTCTTTCATTTTGCCACTGACTCCGGGCGTTCAGCACACTCTCCTTTGATTTGTACACCCCCTATGCAGTGACAGCACACAGGGAGCTCTTGCTTATGACCATAGAAGACACACCCCACTCTCTCCCACTCCACAGTAGTACCAGTGAGTTGTTGAGAGTAGCAAGAAAAAGGAGAACAAAACACAAACCAAACTGGCTCCAGATATTCACTGGAGCATATTCACTGGTTGGCATCCAACACAGGCACCTCTTGGAAGAGCATAGAAGGGCCAACTGAAACAGTTACCCATCATTCCCCTGCTCCAAGAAGAGCTTTTCACTTCCCTGTCTTACTCTCCCAACAAATCTTTATCTTGATTCCCAACCACTTCTGCAAAAAGCTTGATCTCACTACTTCCCTGTCCTTCTCCATTTCCCAAGGGTTGGAACAGTCACATAGACAAAGGAACTGCTACTCCCAGATCTCAGCAGTCTCTCCATTTTATGTCAACTACCTCTGGATAAAATCCAGAGGTCAACAAAGAAATTCCTAGACAATGTGCAAGCAGAAGCAGCAGCAGCTCCTGTGCCACTGCCTCACTCCATGGGCTCTGTGAATGGTGCACACCAGGTGCCTCCAGGCTGAGGCAGAAGCTGAATGGACATTTCCAAGATCACAGCTTCAAACTCAGCCCATAAATGGATCTTGTCCTTGTGTTTGCCTCTCAGTTTTACAGGCTGCTGCCAAAGAAATGTCTCCACAGTTGAGAGCTTGAGTTGTAAACAAGGCAGATTTTCCAAGGGAATTTTCCAGAGGTCCAAAAGGCAGTGAGATACCCAACCCCTGGTGACTTTCAGCTCTGGCCATTACTCATATGTTGTACATGTCAAGGCATATTTCAGGGTAGACAATTATCCTGGAAAGGTACTGAGTTGTTCATTATTTGACACTGGTTGCAGGGAACAGGAGGAGGTTTGCAATCCATTAATGACTGCAGAACCACTCAGCAGCAGCACATCTGAGGGAGCCTGGGAGATAAATGAGCTGTTTGTGAGAACTATTTTGTTGTGAAAAGTGTTAAAGGCATCCTTTAAACTGCTCCTCCTTGGCAGGTCTTATTAGCCATTCATTTCTGTCACACCTCAGGCCAAGCTACTGTGGATCTTGCAGTGATTTTGGGAGTATTTTACCATGTTCTCATTTATTGGTTTTGAATCCTGTGTGTGCCCTGTGAGTGGCTGTCCGGGTCCAAGCTGACCTCCCAACAAAGCCTGAAACTTAGCTGTGTTTGACTTTGTGTGGCTCCCATTGCTAAAGGACCACTGCCACACACTGGCAAACTTTGAAACATCTCTTTTCCAAAAGTCCTGCTGATGTGTTTTTCCCATCCATCATCTCTTCTTCTTAAAGGATTTGTGTGGAAACAAAATCTCTCTCTTCTCTTAACCAGCTTTATCCCTCTGCCTGATTCTATCAGAGATGCTGCACAATTTGCTCTGCAAGTGGTATCAAGATTCATCATCACAAAAGCTGCTGGTAGGAGAGGGATAGCCACAGCGTGGCAGGCTGAGAATTTACACACAAATACTCTTGTAATGAATCAGCAATGACCAGGAATGTCATAAGAGGAACTGCTCTGGCTTTCTGAAAATCTCTGGGCAAGCAATTGAGGGTCTTCCATGTCCCATCAGCTTCTGAGAAAGTCCTGGTGCCATCCCACAAAGCAGTTCCAGTTCAAGGGTAGCTTGAATCTCCCTCAGGCTTTCAGCATTGTCTCTGTTCCTGGGAACATGACTAAATTTGTCTGAGAGACGGAGATGTTAACATAGGTTGGCAAGAAAAACACCACTCAGGCTTCAGGTTCAGCTTGTGCTGACACTTCTCAGGCATTAGAGAAGGCCAAATCCTGCACTGATCACTGTGCAGATGGATGGGGCTGTCATTTTTCCTCAGCATCACAGCTCCATCATTTTGTTCCTCCTCCAGCTGGACAATATCAGTGACACCGTGGGCTAAAACATAAACCAAAAAGGATAATTCTGTTCTCTCTCCTCTCTTTTACTACCTTGAGCAAATGTCTTCAGTCATGATTACAGAAGTTTGTTTTAATTGCTTTTGATATGCTGAGGTATCCTATTTCCAGTCACAGTTATCCTGTGACTATTTTGCTTTATCAGTCTTCTAGCTGGATTTTTTTCTTCCCTGAAACTAAAGTTCATAACCTTCTGTCTCTTTTTGTTAGAGTTCTTCCAAGCTGAGAGCTGTGGTCTGCAGTAAAAGCTTAGCCCACACCTAGTGAAGTTTGCACGACATGGACTTTATGTCTGTTTTGAGATGTTATCACTTCAACATCTACTTGAAATCATTTTCAGGTGTGTTCTGTAGCAACCCTGGAGTTCTTTTTCTTCCCCTCAGGCAATCTCTTTGAGGCTGGAGTCACTTCTTTGCCTTGCTTGGGAGACACTTCACCTGACTATTAAAAGAATTGACAAGGTATAGCACTTCTCTCTTTCTCTGCAAACACAGACCAAACAGGTAAGGTTTCTCTGAATCACTTCCAGAGCCTTGCAATGGTGAAAGCACATTTCATTAGGCTATAAATTATAATTCCATCCTTTCTTCCTCTTTTTCATGTTTCTCACAACAAACCCTTGAGCTGTACTGCCTTGCAACTCACCTGCCACAATTCTTTCATGGGCACATCCCAAAAGCTGATGCTGAGGCTATAAGACATGAGGGTTTTAAGCTAAATGGTCACATAAAACTTTTTCCCAATAATCATGATCAGCTTTGGCTGATGTGATTTTGTTGTTGTTACATTTTTATGAGAGCAAAAGCCTTACGATAGAATCATCCCTTGAGGTATAATGAAAATTTTCCTCTGCGTATCTTGCATTGGTCACCACGTCTACAATACATATATCAGCAAAGCATTTTTGCCTCTGTGTGTTGTCTGCACCCAGAGGGCTGACTAAAGTAGAATCTGTATATCTAAATGATACCCAAACCCCTCAGCTCCCAAAATCACTTGGTGGACTCAACAGAGCTCACATGCCTGAACTCTGTGGGTGAGTGCTTAGGAAAACAGGAGCAAACCAGAGGCTCATTTCCCCCTCTGGATTCAGTAATATCATGTGGATACTCATTATTTTTCTGCAGCATATACAGGAGGCAAACAGCATTCCTCTCCTGAAGGCTGCAACTTTTCCTGCTGGATTTTTACCCATTTTCTGTTACATCTTGTTTGTGCCATGATTCCTAGGAGTTCACTCCCCTTTCATACTGAGGGACTGTATTCCTTTTGTTTTTTAGAACAATTTTAGTTGACAGAATTCATTTTTCACCAGTTTGTGATGATAGGTGATTGTGTAATAGGTTGCTTAATAATTAATGGAAGTGTTGGAGCAAGTCCAGAGGAGGCCACAAAGCTGATGACTAGAGCACCATCCCTATAAAGACAGGCTGAGAAAGTTGGGGCTGTTCAGCCTGGAGAAGAGAAGGTTGTGTGCAGAACTCATAGCAACCTGCAGGAGCTGAAGGGCCTACAGGGAAGCTGGAGAGGGACTCTTGGTTAGGAACTGCAGTGATAGGACAAGGAGCAATGGGGAGAAATTGAAAGAGGGAAATTTAGATGAGGTATTAGGAAGAAGGTTTTTCCCTGTGAGGGTGGTGAGACACTGGCCCAGGTTGCCCAGGGAGGCTGTGGCTGCCCCAACCCTGGCAGTGTTCACAGCCAGGTTGGATAAAGCCTTGAGCAACCTGCTCTGGTGGGAGGTGTCCCTGCCCAGGGCAGGGGATTGGGACTGGATGGTCTCTAAGGTCCATCCTAACCCCTTAACGTGCCATGATTCTGTAATTCTAATTAGAGCTGCTTAGTCAAATAACCATTTGTTGTTCTGTGCTATGCTAGGACCATCCTTGACATTTCCTGAGGTTTTTTATTTTAATGTCTGACTTTGGACTTGACATACTGAAAACTGCTTGAAGCAGAAAGCACATTTGCCCTTGTTTCTTATCCTGGAACCCAATACAGCATGAGCCCTTGTGTAACCATGAGGTGTGTGTGGTGGGAGATGGATTTTTCACCTTGTTTCGTAGCACGTGGCTCTCTATACCTTGTTGTCCCTACAGGTACTACCCAGCAGGCAGATATAAACCTCAAACTTTACTCAGAAAGACCAACTTTGTGCCCCAGGGAAATGGTATTTGCATTCAACTCCTCTTTGGAAGGGGCTGTTTCTGCAGTACTTTTAAACAGATGCTTTGCCACAGGATGCAGTTTTGGGAGGGCAGTGAGACCCTGGAACCACCTTTCATCCTGATGTGCTGTTGTGCAAGGCTTGGAGGAGCCTCCTGCTTTCATGAGTCTGCTCTTCATAACTCATCTGCAAGAGAGAGCTCTGCACAGCCAAACTCAACAGAAAACACTCTCCTGGGGAAACAGAAGTATTCTCCAGGCTTCGGGTATATTTGCAGCAGGGAGACAAAATGCATAAATTAAAAGGAGAGGTAGAGGCTCTGAAGAGCCTAAGGCAGCTTTAACTCAGACACTGTGTACATGTAGTAAGGATAGGGGTTTTTTTCACAGGGAGCATTAGTGTTTCCCAGCTGAAGCAAAACACACGGTGGCATTTGCAAGCAGTGGGACCTCCGTGAGGAACTGAGTGCTTCCCTGGTAGGAGACCTTGGCAGAGAGGAAATCCTGGAACAGCCTGAGAGCTGAAAGCCAGCACAGCTAAACAGCACAAGATTTAAGTGCTGTGAATAGTGAGTTTGTCTCCAAAAGAGTCACACAGACTTTCATCCAAAGGAGATAGCGCTGGAGGTCGCGGGGTTGTTTGGATCTTCATCCTCTTTTGCCAACACACAGTGACTCTGAGTGAGCACCCTGGGGGCAGGCTGGAGGCTGATCAATCAATAAGTGATGCCTGTCAATCCCAGCACTGTCCCTTCAGTGTGGCAGGAGGTTGAGAGCACACTGAGCAGAAGAGGTCTCAGTGCCGGGAGCTCCACACGCAGCCGTGGGCGAAATGGAAACCAGACGGGAACCTCTCCAGCCCCACTGGGCTCGCCTTCCACTGGGTCTGCAATTAATTAAGACTGAAGGGGAGGTTTTGAATAACCCCTTTGTGGAACAAAATACACGCAGTCAAAACCCAGCTGACAAACACAACAAAACTGACTTCATGGTTTCTTATGAGAAAACCATTAATGGCCGGAGAAATGAAGAAACACTTTGTTCGAGTCACTGGTGTGAATGCAGCATATTCAGATTACAAAGCAGTCCTGCCCTGCTATAATAAATATCATATAGCTTTATCCACGGGTAACCAGGTATATAAAAGCCAGGAATAACACATTAGGTTTTAAGTTAGCATACAGTACCTACTATTACATTTACACAGAGTTCACTCACAAAGAGTCAGTGCTCTGGCAGCAGCCGATGCCTCAAGGATGGGGCAGTCACCTCATCCCCCTGCCATGGCTCTGGCTTGACATCCAGATATCCAGAAAAGTGGAAGTCAAGCTTTTTCTGAAGATGAGATTTGAATTGGAAAGGGACCACTGTGAAGCCAACAATGTAATTATCCAGATAAAAGAGGTGCATTTTCTAAGGAACACCAGCACTCATGGTTTGTACTCCTCTACCTAGTGCAGGCTTGGTTTTTAGACCATTTCAGATGGTTAGGGTTAGGGTTTCAGATACCACCTGTGGATGAGCTGGGACAGGGACAGGGCCATTTTTCCTCCTCCAAATGTACAAGATACTTTATATCTGATTTGCCTCTTCAAGCACGTGCTCAAATTGCAATTAACGCACAAATTTCCTTCTCCTTTTTCTTCATAACTCACACACCTTCAGTCAGAGCTCTCCTTTTTCTTGTCAAATTTGGGCCTAAGATTCATGCTGTGACTTTCTGCTCCCATCCACAGGATGAGCCACCCCTTCTTCCAGTCCAGCTACTTCTTTAGGCCCTTCACAGGGAATGCTAAGGAACATGTTGCTTCTTCACACCCTAGTTTGATCAAACCACAGGCTTTTTCTCACATATCCACTCTGGTAACCACACCACCACAGGAGCTGTCTCCTCCCTGGCTATGATCCCAGATCCTTGGGGTAGAGCATTACATCATGCTCCATCATAACCCACTGAATGCAACGACCTACTCAGCATTTCACCTTGCACTGTAATTTCTTGTGTATGTGAGTCAACAGGACACATACAGCCCTGAGAAAGACCAAAAAACCTGCCACATTTACATACCCAAAGCTTTGCAAGGTTTCTGACCAGATCTTCTGCCAGATTGACCACACACTTGATGATCTTCACAAAATAAGCTAAGAATGATATTTCTGCCTATGACTTTAAAGTGATATCTGCACATATGATTTCTCACCAAGCTTTCTTCAACAGAACAGAAAGGATAGGCTGAGACTTCAGAGAAGAATTTCCCTTCTGCCAAGAGAAACCAGCACTGAGTATTTTGCTAAAAAAAACCCTAGATGGGCAGAGCTAGGAATAGATGGGGAAAAGGTATATGATTGGAAAGTAAACCTCAAGCTTAATTATGTCCTCCAGTAACTATACTTAGAGTCATCTGGAATTTTTTCTGCCACAGATTTGTTAGAAGATCAACAGCTTCACTAAGAAGAATAAAAGAGTCTGCTCAGAAGTAAACCTCTGTTTTTCCACTGAAGGGAGATTGATTTCTATAACTTATTGACCCCCAAAACCAGGAGAAGGAAACCAGGAAGGAAAGAGAAGATTCGAATAAAAATGAGATGGGTAGAAAAAGGAGAGAGGAAAATAAAGAGCTCTTCAACTGATAAACCTTGAGACACGGTAACCTTTGAAACAATTAATAGTTTGACTCTGATTAATCATTATGCATAGGCAGCTGCTGGAGACTGACCCAGGATAAAACCAGACTGCAACAAAATCACTCTCAGAAAGCAACAAGATAATGAGAAGCTGCCAAAAATCAGGAGCTCTTCTAGAGTCTCAAATACAAGACCATTTCACATTAGGGAAATGTTAGTTCATTGAAGCCATTGTGATACAAAAAGTTTTAGTCAACAGCTTGTTCTTTCTCTATGCCATGTTCCTCCACTGCTATTTAGTAAAACACAAACCCACACATTGATTTTGTCCAAACACCAATAGCACATAAATATTGTTCACATTCCTATAAATGGAACAGTTTATTACAGCAGTTTCTGTGTGACTGTTGCGCTGCGTGAGAATGTTTTCATTGTCAAAGCAAGAAGGCTGCTGAAATCCTGCTTGGAACTATTTCCCTTTGTCCATGGAGAGTGAAAAGGAAAACTCCATGTTTCTTAGCATTGTAAGGATTTGATGAGAGCATTGGAGCTTAGGTCTGAACATACAGCAGAGTATGATGACTTCGCCCATTTGAAGCCATGCAAAAGCACAGGGGCAGCAAAGAGCTCCTGAAACCTCTGCACTGGAGATTAACAAGGTCATAAGAGGGTCCAGCTGCCCATGACAGACCACTCGTTGGGCCTGGAGGCTCTGCATCATGCCAAGCACCCATCCAGGGACAGCATTCACTCACCTGACATTTTACCTTGGATTAATTTTGAATGACTCTAACAATCTCCTCTGCAAGCTCCAGCAGCCTCCAAACTGCAAAACTCAACCAGGGAAGCCCTCCAGCCATCTGTCTTTGTAGCTACTCATACTGGGATGTGGAGACAGGGATAGAGATGTCCAGAGGTCCTTCCCAAGACAAATCTTTTCATGATTCCATGGAAATATTGCATTTCTCTATGGAATCCATTAACATTTGATCTCCATTCCAAGTGAGCTTCCATTATGATGAAGTATATATATTATGTTTCTTCCCAAATCAATCCCAGAAAATTGTCTCTTGACTCTACCCATTAGAAAGATGAACACATTTCTTAACCTCAGGAAGATTTTTTTCCATGGAATGGGTTGCTAAGCATTGGAAGAGACTGTCCATAGAGGTGGTGGAGTCACCATCCCTGGAGGTATTCAGGGAATGACTGGACGTGGCACTTAGTGCTCTGGTCTAGTTGACAGGTGGTAATGGGTCACAAGTTGGATTTGATGACATCAGAGGTCTTCTCCAACCTAAATGATTCTGTGACTCTGTGATTTGACAATTATTTAGTTTAATTGAACACCTGCTGCCTTGTTGCAATGGAGAGAGAAGTACTGTGAATTGCATTCAGACCTGAAAATAGGAAGGGACTGAAGAAACTCCAAAAGAAATCCTCTGTGTCCAATTTCTGAGAAATATACTCATTATCCAGCTAGAAATGTTAGCTGTCAACTAACTGTGACTTGGGTACAGACAGGAAAAAACAACACAGTACATATTCCTCCGAGTATCTGAGGATGATATTTCCACACCTCTGAGATCTGACTCATATTGTGCTTCCATTTACAAAGCTCCTACTCACTTCAGCAGTCAAATCTGCTCAGGAGGTGCATATCTAAAAAAGAGAGGAGCTGTTGCTAGACAGGCAACCAGTAGGGCAAAACAATATTGGTATGCAAGACACCAGTAGAGCAGAGTGAGGTGGAGTAGAGACCACAATGAGCTTAGCATCACAGGAAAAACAACAGAGAACTTGAATTGTGGCTGCCCCAACCCTGGCAGTGTTCAAAGCCAGGTTGGATAAAGCCTTGAGCAACCTGGTCTGGTGGGAAGTGTCCCTGCCCAGGGCAGGGGTTGGGACTAGATGATCTCTAAGCTCCATTCCAACCCCTTAACATACTGTGAAAATATAATCTTCTGCCACTCTCTTCTGCTTTGGTGTTCTGGGTTTGTTTTGTTTTTGAAGACTCCCTGCAAAGAAATACATTCAGAGATGTGCTGGTTTGCCCTCCCTTGGTAAATGAAGTACATTATATTCATATTTTCACTTGGAGAATACAATAGATCACATGCTGGTTTGCACCTGTCCATAATCTCCTCAGTATTAAGTCAAATTCATCTCATACACACGAAGAGGAAAGGATTAAATGTTTCCCACAAGGTGCTAAACATGGGTAAGTAGGTTTTGGTTTGAGCACAGCTAATCTCATGGCTTCCTCTCCACCACAGAATCACAGAATGGTTTGGGTTGGAAGGGACCTTAAAGATCATCTAGTTTCAACCCTTCTGTCATGGGAAGGAAATCACTCACTGGAAGTTCCTGCCTCTCTCCATTGACTACAGAGGGATCTTCATGTGAGGCATCCTAGAAAACAACAGCCTTTTGTTGTGACAGCATAGTCCCATTCAAGACATTTCCAAAACCCCCTTTTACTGTGGTGACTAGAGGGTTTCCCCCAGTGTTGGTAGGGAAAACATGGGTTTATGTCACAGCTGGTCCAGAAGCAGTGTTGGGTGGTCAGACTTCTGCAGGAACTCCTGCAGGGCTCCAGCTGAGTCAGAGTTGCTCATCAAGCAGTTCCTCTGCAACCTGATGGCCAAAGAGGCACTTTCCTCATCCTTTTTTGGGTATAATCTTCACTTCCCATCCCACTCTCCCCAGGCCTTCCTTTCTAGGCAGGCTGTGTGCTGCTTGCACCACCCACAAGCTCAGAGCTGCCTTTCAGCACGCAGGGAAGAGAGAGAAATGCCAACCAGAAGAGTTCCTCTATCCCGGGATAGAGATCCTGATGGAAGGAAAGCAAGAGGAGTACCAGAAATGCTTGCTCCATTCACACAAGCTGCACTTGCTGCCTTTTCTGGCACACAGGGATAGGGTTGTAGCTAATCAGAACTATTTCTTCTGGAGAGCAGACACTTCCTTCTGATAAGGTAGTGGGAAAATTCCAGCAAGAGTAGGGTCACAGGTAGGATATTCTACGTGCCTCAGCTCACATGGCTCTGTCAGCTGCTCTGCAGAAGGCTGTGCTTTGTATTCAGGGATGAAACACAAACAACAACAACAACAAATGCATATTCCAACAGAAACACCTGTTTCCCACAGGAACATGGAATCTCCAGGGCTGTTCTCCTCACAGGAGCTGTAACTCATCAGCAGGGACAACCAGCCTTGCAGAGAGCACAGAATAACAAATCACACCTGATCTTTTCCACTTCCCCCAGTGGCCAGAGGTTTCCTTCTCCAGATACTGTTGTGTCCTGCACAATTATCCAAGCAAAAAACCACACATATTTTTCCCTAAAGTTTATCCATCTGTGGACAGCATAAACCTTTCCAGGAAGACATTTGGAAGAGAGAAATCCTGTAACCCCATTCACTTCATTTAAGGTCTCTGTTGCTTTCCCATCCAAATAATACATGTACAACTCTTTAACTGGATAAAAAGAGTTAAATGGGGAAAAAAAAGGGAAGGAAAAACCCACTCCCCAAAACCCTGGGTGAAACTTGAGCATCCCAGCTAAGATGAAGACGTGCATGTCTTTGTTTCAAGTCATTGGAACTTGTGTCCATTGGGTTCTAGGGATTACTGTAGCACCCAAACCTTTCCAGAAATGTCAGACAAGTTTACCACAGCAATTAAGCTGTCTACCATCTGTAAAAACTTTGCCCAAGAGTTTTCCTAGTGTTTTTTTCCCCCCCTGAAATACATATAACTTAATTCTTTCAACATTTTGCCTATCCTTCAAGTCTATATCCATTAAGCACTGTGGAGCTGCCTAGATTTTTGAGGGCAACTCTCCCTTCTAAGGATTAGTTGTGCACTGGCTCACTGAAATTTTATATACAGAGTAACACTCTGAATATGAATTATTTCTTGAGGAACACTGTGCCTATTCTTGGGAATGGAGAAGTAAAAACTTTACTAGGAGTTTCAGCCAAGGAGCTGAGATTAACACCCTTTATTCTCCTCCCAAATGGTGAGTTATTTTGAGAACACTAGACCAGGCTTGAGCTTAATGTCTCCATCACACTGTATAAAAGTGCCCTGCAAGTAAATATGTGCACTCAGCCAGTGACAATGAAAGAAGTGGATCTGAATTCTTAAGCACACTGGAGAAGGTTTTCAGTTTTCTCAGGAATATTTAGTGTACCTTGTGGTCCAAGGAAAACAGTGGTTAGGAAAGCTGAAGGGTATTCTTTATGTTTCTCCTCCTTGCATATAAACTAGTTGTTCCCAACTGCCTCACACTGGTGGGTGTTCTCACTTTTCACTATGGAAACTGTATTTTTTATGGAACTCTCTAAATACAGATTTGCTTATGTGACAAATAATCAGGCAGTCTCCAACACATTAGTTTCTCTCAGCATTTATGCTTCAATTGCAAATATTGTTCTTCCATCATACACCCAAATACTGAGACTCCTCAAATAAGCTCCAAAAGAGTAATATGTTAACAGTTAAGGGCAGGAGGGTTGGGGGCACAACCTTGTTCTTGTTCCATAGATGTGGCATTCCCTTTGGAGACCGATTTTGACAGAATTAGGAGCAAATTTAGGGTTGTCAGGCATTGTAAGGGGCTGCCCAGGGAGGTGGTGGAGACATTGTCCATGGAGATGGTCAAGAAACAACTGGATGTGGCACTTAGTGCTCTGGTCTAGTTGACAAGTGGTGATGGGTCACAGGTTGGACACAAGGATCATAAAATCATAGAATTTAGGAGTTGGAATGGACCTTACAGATCATCTAATCCCAACCCCCTGCACCCCCTGCCCTGGGCACCTCCAGATCAGGTCAGGTTGCTCAAGGCTCATCCAACCTGGCCTTGAACACCAACAGGGTCGGGGCAGCCACCACATCCCTGGGCAACCTGGTGTCTCACCACCCTAAGAGTAAAAAACTGTTTTCTTACATCTAGCCTAGACTTTCTTTCCTTCCTTCAGTTTGAACCCATAACCCCTTGTCCTATCATTGCAGTTCCAAACAAAGATCTTGGAGGTCTTTTCCAGCCTAAATGACTGAGTTTTATTCTACTTTTGTGACTCTGCAAAAGCCTAAAATCAGATCAGGCCTTAGAAGAACTGAGAATAAGGACTGGAGTTTTAACAAAGCCTTATTAAACACTATGTAACTGAGAAGAGTGGCAATTACAAAAAGCAATAGCTCAGTCCCTCACCTGGGATCAGTGTAGGCCCTTTGAAATCCTTGAGTGACAAGACCTATCAAGAAAATATAAAACTTTACCGTTGAAAGCACTGAATTTTGGGATGGTGGATCTGTGTTTCAAACCTATCCATCAGCCTCGATGATTTTATAGCTGATGCTTCACATTCATTAAACAACACAACACTGTGACACTCCTGGTTTCCTCGTTCAGTTTCTCATGGCCTGTTTTTTCCATTTCTGGATGTCATCTGAATGATGAAGCTCTTTGGACATGTTGTTCCTCTCCTAGAATCACACAATCACAGAATGGTTTGGATTGGAAGAGACATTAAAGATCATCTAGTTCCACCCCCTGCCATGGGCAGGAACACCTTCCACCAGCCCAGGCTGCTCCAAGCCCCATCCAACCTGGCCTGGAACACTCCCAGGGACGGGGCAGCCACAGCTGCTCTGGGAAAGTACCCAAAAGCACAGAAAGGTCTGATCACAGGTCAGCAGTGGTTCACATGACTGGTCCCACCACACTCCCTGAGAGCACTGAGGCAGCAAAACACCATGCACAGTCCTTGACCTGAGGCTAAACCCTTAAGCATCAGCAAGCAGCACTCACAAACCCTCCCAGCTGCAGGGCTCCTCACCCCTCCTTCCCCGTATCCTCCCATCCATCCACGTTCCATCTGTCCACACCTCACTGCAAAGCACATCCCATTCTCCTCCCTCTGCAGGGCTGACACCTCCTCTGCCCTGCACAGCTGCAAGGTGGAGCTGTTTGTTCTTCTTCCTATATAGAAAGGCAAATTTACAGCACTAAAATGAGCTGTGCCTCCACCCTTCTCTACACACACTTTCAAAAACACTGCTGCTATTCAAAGCAGTGTAGGTTAGGCACCAAAAAGTAATAGTCAACAGTGTGGAAAACATTATTTTCACTTAAATGTTTTTACAGCCCATGGGCCCAGTGCTGCTCACACCAAATAAGACACACACAATGATACAGCAAAACCACCTGAGAGGCTCTGTAAGCCCCTGCAGCCCTGCAGAGGAGCCAGGACTCTGGACATGAGGTGGGGCAAACACTCCCTCTCCTATGAGGAAAGGCTGAGAGAACTGGGATTGTTCAGCCTGGGGAAGAGAAGCTTTGAGGTGACCTAATTGTGGCCTTCAGTGCCTGAAGGAGCTACAAGAAAGATGGAGAGAGACTACTGACAAGGGCCTGGAGAATTCAGAGTGTACTTATATCAGGCAGCAGCCAAGGGAGAAGGAGGTACCCTAGGGGAGCAAGGAACCATGGGGTTACTATGAAGATTGTGCTCTTGAAAACAGAGGGACAAAATCAGAGGAAAATTAAGATAAACCATCTCATCTGAGAGTCTGTGCAGCACAAACAGTGAATCACAGAATTGTCAAGGTTGGAAGAGACCTTTAAGCTTATCCAGTCCCATCATCACCCCAGAACCACCATCATCACCCTTAAACCATGTCCCCAGGTGCTACATCCAGATGCCTTTTGAACACTCCCAGAGACAGTGACTCCACCACCTCCCTGGGCAACTTACTCCAATGCCTCATCACTCTTACAGGGAAAATATTTTTTTTCTAGTCTCTAATCTGAACGTCCCCTGGTGCAATTTAAGGCCATTTCCTCTCATCCCTTCCCTTGAGAAATTGCAGACCAACCCACACCTCACTGCAGCCTCCTGTCAGATAGCTGTAGAGAGCAATGAGGTCCCCCCTGAGCCTCCTCTTCTCCAGACTAAACACCCCCAGAGCTCCCTCAGCTGCTCCTCATAGGATATGTTTTCTAGCCCCTTCCCCAGCTCCATTTCCCTTCTTTACACATTCTCCAGCACTGCTGAAGCTCAGCTGCTTATCCTTCCCTTTCCATTAGACTTTCATTGTCTTGAAATGTCCTGACCAGAAAATCCAAGTGCTATGCTGGTTCTCCCCCTCTGCTCTGTCTGCACCCTGTCATTTTAATGGACTTCTGGTCTCTCTCTGTATCCTGTGTATAAATTTCCCAGTTCCCCAGACAGGTTTATTCTGCCACAGCCTTCAGTGGTCTCTGCTAAGAGCCCCTGGCAGCCAGGCCAGTCGCTCCAAAGTTCTCACCACACCTGGAAAAGCAACAACCAGAAGTCCTGAGCTCAGGCAACATCTGGAGGTGCCAACACCTCTGCCAAGCCCAGAAGGCTTTCCTGTGGTGGGAAAAGCTGGTGCTGAAAATTACCTTTTGCCACTTCAACTCAGAGTTCATTCTTTGTGGCCACCACAAAATTGGCTCAACAGGTGCAGGACTGGTCTGCCTGTGGGGTGTGAGGAAATGATACACAGCCAGAGTCCCTGCAACCATGAGTGCCCAACCTGAGGTCATGTCATCACACACAAAGTTCTTCCTGATTTCAGCACTACCGAAGGGAATTGAAGCAGAAAGACAGCAACAATAATGTCAAATACTGGCTTTCTCTTTCTCTAGGATGTGAATCATTGTAATATTGACACTCTGCAGCCAGCAAAAAATAACAAATCAATTCAATAAATCAGCCTAATATGCCTTGGCATAACAGGTATATGCTAGGTATATAGGAGAGAGTACATAGCACATACTAGGTATATGTTTGCACACAGGTTGGAGGTTGGTTATTTGAATCCATATATCATTTTAAAGTGAGTTAAAACACTGTCCCTGAACAGCAGGTTTTTTATTTATTCACCCCAAATGAAACCTCTGGCAAAAACCATATGAATAAAATGGTTCCTATTCTATTTTACATGTGTTTTCTCCAGGAACTCATCTCTGGAAGTGTTCCAGGCCAGGTTGGATGGGGTTTGGAGCTACCTGGGCTAGTGGAAGGTGTCCCTGCCCATGGCAGGGGTTGGAGCTAGATGATCTTTAAGGTCCAACCCAAACCATTATGTGATTCTGTGAAGTTCATTGTGGACACTATCAGTGTGTACAGTTCTGGGCCCCTCAGCTCAGGAGGGACATTGAGGTGCTGGAGCAGGTGCAGAGAAGAGCAACGAGGCTGGTGAAGGGACTGGAGCACAAGTGCCATGAGGAGAGGCTGAGGGAGCTGGGGGGGCTCAGCCTGGAGAAGAGGAGGCTCAGGGGAGACCTTATCACCCTCTGCAACTCCCTGACAGGAGGTTGGAGTCAGGTGGGGGTTGGTCTCTTCTCCCAGGCAACCAGCAGCAGGACAAGAGGGCACAGACTCAAGCTCTGCCAGGGGAGGGTTAGGTTGGAGATTAGGAAGAGATTTTTTCCAGAGAGAGTGCTCAGGCATTGGAATGTGCTGCCCAGGGAGGTGGTGGATTCCCCATCCCTGGAGGGTTTCAAGCTGAGACTGGATGTGGCACTTAGTGCCATGGTCTAGAGACCACAGAAGGGTTGGACTCGATCTTGGAGGTCTTTTCCAACCTGATTGATTCTATGATTCTATAGGAAATAGCACACCATGCTCACAGTAGCGTTGCTAAAAAGGATAATCTGTAAAACCAAAAATCCAGTGTGAACACAATCCTTGGTAAAACCATCATTCTGTACTGGAGATGAAACCAGAACACAGCTCCTTTCTCAAATGCTGCCAGAAAGAAAAGCTTTGAATCTTGGATGTGTGTTGTAAACCACGATTGCATTTCACCGAGAAACTGTCCCAGCAGGGATCCAGAGCAGAACTTCACTCTCGGGCTGTGCTCAGCACTGTGCTTTCCCCAGCACAGAGCTCCTTCACACTCAATATCGCCACCGAGAGACACTGAGGGTTTAAAGTCAAGCAGCAAACACCAGAACACTTCAGCTCCTACGGCGTGGCAACACTGCCCTCCTGCTTCCGAGCAAGCCCTCTCTCTCTGTATTCCACTTACCTTGGGGCTGGAGATCTCCCTGGAAGCTTCTCCCACCACAAAAGTATTAGGGACTTGCTCTGAGTTTCCTTCAATCTGTTCAGATCTCCTTGTGCAGACAGTAGAGACACATCTGAGTAAGGAAAAGAGGTTGATAAATGCACAAAACTGTGATTTCATGGTTTTCTCAGGGGGAGTATAAGCAGCTATGAAAATCATCTCAAAATCCACTGCTTGATTTCTGGGTTCAGTTTCAGGCTTTGTAACTGAGCTTAAGCTTTATAACTCAATGAGCAACAAATAATCAAATGATAATGAGTTCATCTTAGAGCTGAAAATCACAGAACCATCAAGGCTGGAAGAGACCTACAAGCTCATCCAGTCCCACCAGCACCACCATCATCACCTCCAAAACAAGTCCCCAAGGGCCACATCCAGATGCTTCTTGAACACTTCCAGAGATGGTGACTCCACCACCTCCCTGGGCAATTTATCCCACTGCCTGAACACTATGGCAGGGAAAAATGATCTCTAATACCTAATCTGAACCTCCCCTGGTGCAATTTAAGGCCATTTCCTCTTGCCCTTTCACTTGAGACACAGCAGAAGAAAAACTGACCCCAACCTCACTACAAATAAAAATGGTTTATATCTGGGTTTTTTTCATTAAGTTAAACACAATGGAAAAGGTTTAAAAAAATAGGGGAAATAGATTATTGGATTAGACTAATCCTACTCTTTGCGCATTTTGCTTTGGGGGATGGCAAGGAGGGAAAGACACAATACTCTAAACCCTGACCAGATTAAAATATAAAAGATCAATTAAATTAAAATACAATTAAAAATATTAATCCCTGTGACCTGTTCCTATCTGCTCCTACTGAAACAGCTGTCCTAGGCCAATGCAGATGTTGAAGAAAGTGAGAAAAAGAAGAGAGGACATGTCCTGCTCCTTGCAGAGTGCAGGGACAGGTCTTGCAGCCAGGTGCAGCCTGAGCACATCAACAGGACAGCTCAGAGGGTTAATTAAAGCATATGACAAAAGAGTTAATTACTGAGCAACCTGGTCTAGTGGAAGGTGTCCCTACCCATGACAGGGGATTGGAACTAGATGGTCTTTAAGGTCCCTCCCAACCCAAACCATTCCACAATTCTCTAATCTATGACCCTGTAACGTGATGATGGAAGCTTGTGCAACACTTCACGTGAGCCTCTGTGACTTTTTCCTTCCAGAAAGAAAAACAAGCTTAGGTGTGCAAATAAACCAAGAAAACTGGAGGGAAGGAAGGAGCAGCTTGCAAGGCAATTGTGAAAAACAAATAACAGTGATAACGAGGAAGGAACAGAAAAACCTTCACAAAGAGAGGACGTGGGCCAGGATTCAGAAAGGACTGGGAAGACTCAAAAGGTACAGGGAAAAAAAGCTTCAAAAGGCTTATTGAACCCAGGAGATGGACAAGACTGAGCGACAAAATGAGAAAAAGGAGATTTTTCAAGGAGATAAATCCCTCTGTTTCCCAATTCCCATAGATCAGGCCCTGGGTTCTGCTGCTGACAAACCTGAGCCCCTGGTCCCAAACTTCCCTGGATGTCTGTCCTCCTTTGAGAGGGCAGAGCTGGTTTTGCCCTCCCTTCAGTTGTCATGTAAACACACTTCAAAGGAAAAGACCTACCCAGTAAAAATTGTCTGTGTCCTGTATCTCTTAGGAAGGATGTTTCAACTTCCAAAGGAACAGAAATATCAGATATAAGCACTGCCCTTACCTGCTTCTTGCCCCAGAGCCCTTATGGTTTTCTGATTTGAACCCAAATCATTACCACCTTGTTGCCCCCCAAATTGTCCACTTAAGAACTTTCTCCCATGTCTCCTTCACCGTCTCTCACCTCTGACCTGACCAAAGCTTTTTTGGGTTGTGAACACAGTCAGGAACCAACACAGCCACATGCTCCATTGGTGCCTCCCATGGGCCCCTCCAAGTGCACAACCTCTAGGTATGTCATCATTGACACCTTTCACCATCATATCCTTGTGTTGATCTCCCATCTCCCAGCAGGAAAGCCCCATGCTTTCCCTCCAGAGAAGCCCAGGGAAGAGGAGCAGGGTCTGGGGGTTCTGCTTGTGTGCTGTTTCCCCCACACTCACCAGCATTTTGCATCATCAAACAGCACAGCTGAACACTCCAACATCTATTTTCACTGGAGCATTCCTACTCACTTAACTAGCACTGATCTGCACATTTGCCCCATGCTGGCTATCACCTTCTAGGCTTTCCATACCTGTCAGGTTTTCCTGCCATGTGGCATTACTTCAATGCCTGTGAGCTTCACTTTGTTCCTCACTCGAGGGTCACACAGAGTGCTGTTTCAAAGCATCCTCCAAGCTCCCTGACAATGACAAATCTTGGTTTATCGCCTTTCCTAAAGCCTCACTGTGTTCCCTAAGACATCCTAATGGTATTCTCAAATCCATCACTCCCAAAAACAGATGTAAAGGAATCATGGAAAGCCGTATATAGCCATCAAACCTTATGAACAGTTTTATAACTACTGGCAACCCACTGAACATGAAGTATTGGATTAACATTCAACAGCTCTGCTGGTGCTTCCTGCACTTTGGCAGAGACCTCTCCCCACTGTCATACACTCGTGGAAAGGGCTACAACTCTCTTTCACAAAAACATCTCAGAATGTAGGCTTTGTTTGTGCTGCACGCAGACAGGAGGAAATGGAGCAATGCAGCAGGACCACAGGCTGGGAGATGAGGCTGCTGCTGCTTTTCAGTCTCCATGAAATTAGCCTGTAACTCTGTACTCACATGTCTGGCCCAGGGAAAAACGTACTCAAGTTGCTACCAACCTAAACCTACCCTCTCTCATGACTTTTGGTTCCCTGTCCTCCTTGCACTACCCTAAGCAAGAACTGTGATCCTTTTGGGATCAGGACTGGTTTTCCTGAGTGCAAGGTGAGCCTGCCTTATGCTAGATGATCTTTTCCCCCTGTGCACCACAACATAATTCATAGATTGTTAAGACCTTAGAGACGATCCAGCCCCAACCCCCTGCCCTGGACAGGGACACCCCCCACCAGAGCAGGTTGCTCAAAGCTTTATCCAACCTGGCTTTGAACATTGCCAGGGTTGGGGCAGCCACAGCCTCCCTGGGCAACCTGTGCCAGTGTCTCACCACCCTCACCAGGAAAACTTCTTTCTAAGATCTAATCTAAATTTCCCTCTTTCAGTTTCTCCCCATTACTCCTTGTCCTATCACTGCAATTCCTATCAAGAGTCCCTTTACAGCTTCCCTGTAGGCCCTTCAGTACTAGAAGGAGACATTCTCCAAGCAGGAGTAATTTGCTCTGAGAGGTGGATCTTGCTCTCTGCCCTCCAGAGATTCAACCGCAAGTCCCAACACCACCTCATACCTTGTACCAGTTTTTAAGCAAGCAGCTTCCTCAGCTCTGCATCCTTCAGCACTGCCTTCTGCTGGCTCAGGAGTCTTATGTTGTACCAAATCTGCCTCTGGTGTGAGGAACTGCAAAACCCAGGCACTAACCTGATCCTATAATGGCTTCACCTCCATAAAGCAGAGGCAGGTGAGCTGCTGTGAGCACAGGTGATCCTCACAAGTTAAGCACTGCAGTTGCCACCTGCAAACTATTAGCACAGATTAGGGCAATGTAAACAGACCTAGCTCACAAGAGCTGCTCCATCTCTGGGAGTGTTCTAGGCCAGGTTGGATGGAGCTTGGAGCAACCTGGGCTGGTGGGAGGTGTCCCTGCTCAGGGCAGAGGGTTGGGATGAGATGATTTTTAAGGTCCCTTTCAACCCAAACTGTTCTGTGATTCCCTGATTCTACATTAGTCCTGGGGAGCAGCCTGTTCCCAGAGGATGCCAGGCAGCTCTGCTGGAGAAACTCCTGCTGCCTGTGCATGCACATTCCTCCTGACATACTCTTTTAGGTTTAGACCCAGACTGCACCATGTTTAGACTCGGGTGGAGCCTGAGTGATGGACTCCAGCACACAGCCCAACAGAACATGCCAACAGACCCATGACAGGGCTAATCACCACATTTAAAACACCATTTAAAGGAAGGTAACCTGTCAACTTTGCTTATGTTGCAAGGCTCAGCCCCTGAGGACTCTGGCACATTTCCAACCCATCGACCTAATTGTAGTTTACATTCATTTCACTCTCTATTAGAGCTGCTCCACTTTTCAGGAAAACTAATTTGATCTGCAGCACTTGGCTGGCCACTGCTTTGTGCAGGAAAGCTGAGCACCTCAGCGAGCAGAGCTTTGGGTAAGAGTCAGCAGAAAACGTGCCTGTCACCCTCAGCATCGCTCCACGCCGAGAATAGCTCCAGCTTCCTCCACCTCATGCCGTCTGGAAATAAAACATATGGAGTTAGCACGGCTGCTGATTGGATTTTGATTGCTCTGAAATGCTGCCAAGTTTAAAGTGGAGAGTGTGGTCTGAAAGGAAATACAGTAGACACCAGACAATTTATTTGTTTCTGAGCGGGGACCTGGCTGACGAGCTGCTTCCAAGGTGGCTAACGAGAGCAGCATGTTCCCATATGGAAACCATATGGTCTGAAAACACGGCACGGGCCGTGTTATCACGGCCACAGGAAGAGCAGAGAGCTGGAAAAACGGTGCCAAGCCCAACAGCAAACTGCTGATGGACAGCGCTGATAAATAGCTACGATGGCAAACAGAGCAGCACGTTGGGATACAGGAATGTAGGAGGTGGAGAGGGGAAAAATTGCCTAGGAGATGCCCTGGGGAAGGCAGTGGGGTGATGTCTGGCATTGCTAGTCAGCTGCATGTGCACAGGTCTCCTGGTGCAGAGTGGCAGCTCATCCCAGCGAGCTGAGGGGCTGTAAATCCCTGGAAAAGGGAAAACACATTATGGAGAGAGTGATCAGGCATTGGAATGTGCTGCCCAGGGAGGTGGTGGATTCACCATCCCTGGAGGTTTTCAACCTGAGACTGGATGTGGCACTTAGTGCCATGGTCTAGTGATCACGGCAGGGGTGGACTCCATTATCTTGGAGGGCTCTTCCAACCAGGTTGATTCTTTGATTCTATGATAATCCCCCTGGGCAGGGACATGTCTGCTCCCAGCAAAGCCAGTGGGTTCTCTCCATAGTGATGGGAGCAGAGGCAGGCACAGATGTCTCAGGTCTTCATTGCAATCATCAGAGCTAATACTTGGATCACTGAGTCCAGCCTTTGCCTCTGCACAGGACATCCCCACGAATCCCACCCTGAGCCTGAGAGCATTGGCCAAACCCTCCTGGAGCTCTGCCAGCCTTGGGGCTGTGACTACTGCCCTGGGGAGCTGTTCAGTGCCCAAACACCTCTGGGGGAAGAACCTTTTCCGAATATCCAACCTAATCCTACCCTGAGACATCTTCAGGCCACTTTAAAAAAAATAAAAAATTAGTAGGGCCAAGTTTGTCTGGATTTAAAACAAACCAAAACCAAAACAAAAACCTCAAACAGACAACTTTGAAAATGAAGATTTATTCTCAAAACAAGTTAAACTTCTCAGTCAATTAAAAAAAGGAAACCAACAAACAACCCTTAAAATTCTCACAGGCAGGTGAGACAACTCAGTCAGACCTGTGCACACTCTGCTCTTCCAAAACTTATGGCCAAATTGTCTTTGAACAAATAGAGGCAAAATTGAAGCCCCTACAACTAGTGATCCCTTGAAAATTGGGTCACTTAGGAAGAAATCCCTCCCTGTGAGATGCTGAGACACTGGCACAGGTTGCCCAGAGCAGCTGTGGCTGCTCCATCCCTGGGAGTGTTCCAGGCCAGGTTGGATGGGGCTTGGAGCAGCCTGGGCTGGTGGGAGGTGTCCCTGCCCAGGGCAGGAAGGTGGAACTAGATGATCTTTAAGGTCCCTTCCAACCCAAACCATTCTGTGTGATTATAGATGTATTTATATTTGCATTTACTTCTCAACGATGTCTTCATCTTTAAACACAGCAATTCACTTTGCTCCTAAAGACACTTGTTACCCAGTCACATCAGACCAGGACTTCTGCCTCTTGCCAGCAAGTTTCCCATTTCTGGCTCTCAAGTTCTGCCCAAAAGGGTAATTTTTCAATCACAAGAGAATGGGTTTGGCACTCAGGATTTAGTGCCCTGTAATGATGTCTTTAAAATTGGAGAGTTGAAGTGCACTAAAAATATAATAAAAAAAGAAAATTAGGCTGAGAATAACAGCTGAGAAAGTTACTGGAACAAAATATATACATTAAAAAGGCTCTTATCTTTTAAGCACTCCAATCATTTTGTCCTACTGCAGTAATGACCACAAAGGTTTTTCACCATCTCATTTTGAACACACCTTTAAAACAAACCACAACAGTGGATGGAGCTTCCTGCAGCCACTTCCTGCTCTGAACCATTCTCATGCTTTGAAATAAATATGTTTCTGGTTATTTTTGTGAGGGTAATGTTTAGTGTCTGTCCCCCAGTGTGTAAATGTGTAGAATACACCGAAGATTTAACATCTGCTACGAATAACTTGACAGAGGATCTCAAGTTCTCGAAAGGTTATTAGGATATTGTACAGGTGGCCAAATTATTAAAATATGGTTTAAATTCAACACTTATGCATTTTCATAACATGCATTGGATTTGAAAGTCTGGAAGCCACATGTTGACACTGGAAAACACCAGGTTGGCTCACTGGAAGTTCAAACATTAAAGGCCACTTCCCAAACATTACAGCCTGACTCTGCAGCTCACAGCTGTGACAGCAGCACCCCTGAGGTAGAGGGGATGTTAAATCCAAGGCAAGCTACTTTCCTTTCAGACAAGTGACCTTTTCTATCAGCATCACAGCATTACTTTCTCTACCCCATACTGATTGAGTCAAGACCTTTACCAATTGAGCTTAATTTTAACATGGAAGTCGATGCTCATGCTGCAAGTGTAATGCTGGGTGAAGGCTGAAACATAGAGTCAAACAACTAGTTTTTATCCTGCTTCTTTGTTAAAAAAGTGAAAGCTAAATGAGGCAAAACAAAATAAATATGGTATTAAAAAGCCTTGCATGGTCAGCAGGGCCAGGGAGGTGATTCTGCCCCTGGACTCGGTGCTGGTGAGGCCACACCTTGAATCCTGTGCTCAGCTCTGCGCCCCTCAGCTCAGGAGGGACATTGAGGTGCTGGAGCAGGTGCAGAGAAGAGCAACGAGGCTGGGGAAGGGACTGGAGCACAAGTGCCATGAGGAGAGGCTGAGGGAGCTGGGGGTGTTCAGCCTGGAGAAGAGGAGGCTCAGGGGAGACCTTCTCACCCTCTGCAACTCCCTGCCAGGAGGTTGGAGTCAGGTGGGGGTTGGTCTCTTCTCCCAGGCAACCAGCAGCAGGACACGAGGGCACAGACTCAAGCTCTGCCAGGGGAGGGTTAGGTTGAGGTTGAAGAGTTTTGGTCATTACTTTCTGAGGAATGAACAAAAGAACTGCTTGGTTTTGACAGCATCCAACAGGGTTTCTCCCCAATTCCATCTCCCACATTTGTCACTTGGATTCAAGGTGCTTTAAGAGCTTTCTCACACCTCAGCATAACCCCAGGTAGTAAAAGCTGAATCACACCTCAGTGGTAACTGTTCTGAAACCCTGCAAAGTGCAGTGGTGATCACACCAACACCAGAAGTACATTTAGAGTTGTTATAACAACCTGAACATTCATCATTAAAGATATTCCTTGTTATCCACTTTTTTAGGAATCAAACATGTAAAAGTAAGAAAATGGTGCAATGTGCCACTTTCAGAGCAAAAGAATTCTCAGCTCAGATCATACAAACAAACAGGTTTTGAATTAAAATGATGGACAGAAATGGGAAAAGAAACAACAAACCACAGAAGGAACCATGTCCTGTACTTCAGGCTTCAGGATTTGCTCCAAAATACAGCTGCAAATCCAGTACCACTTTAGGCAACATTTACTTGCTTACCTGTAATTACATTAACAACAATTTAAATCAATGACAGTTATTAAAGGAACCCAAAAATGTCCACTCAGCATCCAAGTGTGAGGCAAAGTTAAACTCAGCAACAATTACCCAGGAGCAACAAACTATTTTTAATCCCATTTTCTTAAACAAAATGTTAAATTAACCAGAGGATACATATATACAACTCAGAACTACATGTCAATACTAGCAAACATCTTAAATAAACTGCTTGAAATTGTTGCCAACTGTCAGAAAAGTTTTTGAGATGCTTTAAAACTTGAACTTTTTTCCACCCCTCATATTCTGCTTAAGAGATCTTGTACAGCTCCTACTGTTGTTAGCATTTGGGAGTTTTAAAGTGGATAGATTAAATCAGTTTGCCCTGGCAAATCCTGCTAAAACAGGTTGTGAGCCTGCCAGTCCCTTCCACCAGGAAAGGTTATTTCCCACTAGTCTTTTAAAAGTATTTACCATACTTTACTTCCTCTATTTTGTACCAACACAGAGATGAAAAAAGTATGTCCAGACACACACACTAAATTCTCTATATTTGTGTATGTGCAAGGGCACAGAACTTTCTCCATCACAGACAAATCCTGAAAGAGCAACAAATATCAGAAAAACCTTTGTGTCACAAAATAACAGTAAAAAATAGGTGTTCTCATTACAGAATTCCTTAACTGCATTTCCTCTTTTTCATATGAAAGGAATACATTCAGGTAAGATAATCCCTTCAGGAGGAGAATAAGAAGTTGCTTTTCATATTCAAGATGTCTTTCCAACAGAAAGTCTCCCAAGCCATGCAGAAGGAATACAAGTCTTTGCAGTGAAGAAGTTGAAAATAACAAAAATGAGTGGAGAAGTAAAAAACAAAAAAACTGGAATTTATTCCACTTTTAAAGACCAAAAAAAGTCAAATTTCCCAAAGTCCTTTACAGAGGAAACTGGAATTTATAAAAGTGCAGCCTAGGGCATCAACCTCCTCTTTAGATGTAGATATTACTGTGAGTTTCACTGGTTGTCAGGAGCTTCTTCAAAATCCTTGTGCTTTCAGAAGCATCCTGAGAAAAGAAAAAGGAGATCAGCATTAGCCACGTTGCTGGGAACAAAACCACCCCAAAAAGCCTCACTGTGCTCTATTCCCATTTTTGTTACACTGAAGACTAATATTAAAATAGTAACTGTGTTAAAATACGAACTGTGAGTAAAACTCAGGTGTTCCAAATAAAGGTATCCAGGGACCTGCTGAAGGCTCTACAGGAACTTGCAGAGTTCACTACAGAATG
>NW_008670123.1:0-6870 GCF_000695815.1 Acanthisitta chloris | reverse complement strand
AAAGAGTCTGTTGCTCTCCTTAAGAGCTGAAATATTTCTCTACTAGTCAGACTTATTTAGCAGATTAGTATAAGCTGTACTGAAAACTAACTTTCAATTCCCACATTTCTAGTGAAATAAGTACCTCAGCACACACAAAGCATTTACATCTTAGCTCAACTGAAAAAACTGAGTGTTTTGAACTATCTGTACTTCAACTAAAACCATTTCAGAAGGAAGCAAAGAGTCACTTTAGTGGCTTTAATGCCACAATTTACTGTGAGGGTGATGAGACACTGGCACAGGCTGCCCAGAGAAGCTGGGACTGCTCCATCACCGGGAGGGTTCCAGGTTGGATGGGGCTTGGAGCAACCTGAGCTGGTGGAAGGTGTCCCTGCCCAGGGCAGGGGATTGGAAATAGATGATCTTTAAGGTCCCTTCCAACCCAAACCATTCTATGATTCTATGATTCCAGAGCTGCTTGATTAGTGCACAAATGTTAAGAATCATCCTTAGAAATTCAGTCAACTCCAGGAAAAAATTATGAGTAAAAAATGAGTATTTTAAGATGCTTTCATGCGTGGCATAAGACAGATGCAGAGCTAGAACAGAACCATCTGCAATATGAATATAGAATGTAAAGAACCAAGCCAATACAAAAACCTTCAAGGTTTGAACATGAGACACCTCCAAAGGAAACTGCAGCTCAATCACAAGAAATCACTCCCTGACATACTCATACCACTGCAAGAGCCTGAAAACTCGACATGAAGTTCTGAGGAAAGCTGTAGATTTCCTTACTTCTAAGCATCACAGATGTTCCAGCAGGCACAGTACTAGAAATCATTGTGTTCCGTCATTAAAATCAGGGTTTTTTTCTGCCTTTTCAGATGGAATCCTCACAGGGGCAAATCATCAACATCACATCAACACAAGAGATGAAAGACAGACAAAACTAGCCCAAACCTCCCATTAACTATGCAATTTTACCTTGACTAAACTCTTCAGGACTGTAGAAGACAGCAAAGGCTTGAAGGCTTCAATTGTAACTGTGTCCACCTTGATGGCATCAGTGTAACATTGGTAGAGAACTGCAGGGATCTGCCAGACTTGACAGTAACTCAGCACTAAACACAAGGCAAAAGGAAACGTGTGTTATGTTCAGCAGAGAAGGAATCACAGCTCTGTGTGTAAAAGAACTCAAAGGCATGGAAGTTTCTAAACTAACTGCTCAGGATCCTGACTGCTCTACCAGCCACTCCTCATCCCTCAGGGACACAAGGAAATAAACCCCCTAAAAATGACTAAAATGTTGTTGGTATTTCCTCCTGGCAAATACCTTAACCTGGAAACTTTGTACTATTGACAAATAAAAACAACAGGAGCTTCTGTAAACAAACAAACAAAAAAACCCAACGAAACATAAAAAAGGGGTGTGAACAAGATAATATCATCCACTTTTACCTCCTGCCTGACAAGGTTTATTACATGACATAATAAAACTGAATCTAACTTGTACATGAGGTTGATCAGTAGCACTGTGAAACCTTCATTACCTGTAATATACAGCAAGGAATTCAGTTTGGATGCTTAGATGAAAATAACTCCTAATAAAACACCCAAAAAATCCCAATATATACAGTATCTTTTATAAGACTATCTTGAAGATTTCCCCAGTACTTCTGTCTCACACATAAGAGGTAAAAGGATTTGTGGGTGGGTTTGAAATTTCTCCCTGATTTTCCAGGAAGACGTGAAAGCTTTAAGAATGACTTTTTCCAAAAGGTCACTTGTCAGTCAGTTGCCACAATGAAGTATGCTCTAATTGCACTGGGAATGCTCTTCAGAGGGAATTTTGTGTTGCCTTGTGAATAATTGGAATTGCAAAGTACCAGCAGCAGGAAGATCCCGGACAAAGTTGGGCTGTTCCAGCAGTGGGCAGCAGACCTGCTCTTGGAATTCGTTGGTCTTCAAGGCTTTCAGAAACGGAGATGCAAGTGTGAAAGTGGATTCCTGAGTTTTATATTCAGCCACAGGGCACGTTGCAAGAATGGTTACTTGCAAGCCTTCCTTCTGCATACAGCCAAAAACCTGCAATGAACCAAAATACATCAACTAAACGGATCTTCTCACAGCATAAACCCTCCAAGATTCACTTCAGTCTCAGTGCAAAGTTCACTGAGGTTTGCAGGACTAACTACAATTTCAATCACAGCCTTCAGGTAGAAATTTCTCTCTTGGGATGGAGATAAAACCCCTCAAAGAACAGGTGACATTTACCAACTCTGGGGATTTTCTTGAGAGGTTTTAGGCTTTCAGCACTTTCTATTCACCTGCAAATATATTAATTCTATATTCCTGTTTTCATTAATGGTGACTGTAGGAAGAAAAAGGACTCCAAATAAAACCATTCCAAATGGAAACCACGCTCTGAAGTTCTGCAACACTTGAAGAGTCTTCATTCGAAATACTCAGATTTTACTGAATTCAAATTGAATTGAGAAAGAAAACCTTAAATTTTCTTCCTCAAAGAGTTTCAAAGCCACTGCACAAAACATTCCCTTGGATCCATTTCTCACCATGACAAACTTGCCTGTTTGTGTGACAGAAGGGAAGTTGCCTGTGCCCTCATATCAGTGTGTTACCACTGCAACATAAAACTGGTAAAACGTTTCAGGAGGACACATATTTTCCACCGACTCTGTCAGGAATATTGCCTGGAATGCTGGAATGACTGCAGAACTTCAGCTAGTGTGTTCTCATTCATCAGAGAAAACACACACAGAAGCAAAAGTTTGAGCCATGGAGGCTGTGAAGCTGCTCAGTAAATCAGGATTTATATACAGAACAGGTCTGTAATTCACATTAAAAGCAGAAAATTACCAGCACAAAGTTTCTGCTGTGCATTTAAAAATACCAACAGCCACAAAAGTCTAAAAACACTCCAGAACATTGACTTAGTAAAACCTAGTTTTACCACACTCCTCCTGTTCATGGACACCCACACTTGAAATCACAAACAGCTGGAGAAACCCAAATGAGGAAAACAGCAAAACCACGATCATCTTTCTTTAGCAATCCCAGTTTAAAATCAAGTGCAAGAATGCATGGAATACAGCAAACCCAACATGTTTCAAGACTCAGGGTTTCTAAAGTTCAAAGTGAACCATCACCCCCCACACACCAAAGCCTTACTTATCTCTAGCCTCACACATCAGCTTGAGAATCTCTGCTTGTCCATCAGCTCAGCAGAGATTTAAAGGCAGGGAGGGAGGTTAGCAGACAGACAGCAAGACAAACTAAGCCACACTTCTCCTTGAGGCTAAGCAGTGACCCAAATCCATCAAGAAAATCAACAGCCAGAACATTTGCTCTCAGCTTTATCTTATTAAAATCAACATGATGATATCTGGAGGGACTTGGATGACCCAGCAGTGTTCCTGTACCTGGATGATGCTAAGGTGAGGCACTGAGAATGTTAGATCTAGGAATAAATGGGACAGACACTGCTTTGGAGGTGTTTTCTTTTAGAGATCTCCTTGTGAAAGGCACAGAACACACCCCTTAGCAGAAATCATCCAGCAGAAGTTTCACAACAGGTTTGTCTGGTGATCCTTTGGCAGCTGTACAAGTGCAGTTGTGTTACTATATCTTAAGGATTCTCCCAGAGCTGAAATGCAGCTGAAATAAGCCAGAGAAAATTAAAAGCAAACAGAAAAAAGGTTTGGAAAGGGCAACAAAATGGAAACTATCCAAAAGAAATGATTGAATCCAGTTAGTAAATACCAGCAGATACAACTGGCAGCATCTAGAAAGGGATTTCACATGATCTGCAGAGAGCAAATGTGTCCATTTGTTGAATATTTCAGAAAAGAAAGGCCCAGGGAGAAGTTATTTACAATGCTGTCATGTTCAGAGCATCAGAGAGGAAAGGGCACTTACACTAAGCTGGAGTTCCCCACCCCTACGATTTCATTTCTGTTTGTTGTCTTGCCAGTTTTACCTTCTCAAGCCACTGGAACTGTTGATCTTCAGCCACATAGCAACTACACTGGCACAGTAAAACCTTCAAGGAAAGCAAAAGTTGTGTTAGCAAGTGGTTTAAAGAGCACAACAACAGCTTATCAGTATGGCTAATGGTTGGACTCTATGATATCTTAGAGGTCTCCTCCAGCCTTGATGAGTCAATGTGTTAAGATGACGTGACTGCAGCTAACAACTTGTTCAGGGCTTTAACTCTATCTCAACGAGGATTTTTCATTCATAACTGCAGTGAAGCCACCAGGCTATCACACATCTTTGTGCTCAACTTCCCACACCAGAACTTCACCTGGTTTTAGAGAGCACAAACCCTTCAGGTTATTTATGGGGTTAATCCATGACACTACTGCCTTAACACTTGGTTTGGGGGGGATAAAGTCTGCTCTCATTTTAACAAAGCTGAAATGGAGAGGAATCCATGCTTGAGCCACTTACTGTGGGATCTGCTATCAATCTGTAGAACAGACAGAAAGAGTCTGTAGGGAGGACGTTTGTGGTGCTGGAGGTTCGACACCACTCATTCCACAGCTTCACAACTCCAACCACTTCCCAGGAGGCAGAATCCAGAACAAAAGACGACAGGAAAGCTGCAAAAGCCCATAAATATTGTTCATCTACAAAGAATATAATCCCTGTTCTCCAAAGAAACACCTGAAATGAATCAGATTATTCCTTTGCAAGCTGAAGTAAAAATAACTCCTGTTTATTGACATATATTTATTGACCAAATCCAGGGAAGAGCAATACTACAAATAACCTCGTTGTATCAAAATTTAAAAGATAAAGAGCAGTTCTACATCTAGAGATCCACAATGTCAAAAATTGTCTTCTTAGGAATTCTATCCCCACAGTCAACTTCAATTACTTTAGTATAAACTAAGAATGTGAATATTAAGTCTCTAATACTCCTTGACATACTAGATTAAAAATAAAAATCACTGAATTATTACACTGGTTCTAGAAGGCAGAGGCAAGAGGATGGCAAAAATGTTCATAAATCAAATCCCTGTCAAAAGCTACTGTTCATCCCAAGGCAAATAATATGTAGTATTATTTCTCAAGGAAAAACCTGAACAAAGAACAAACAAGTTAGCAAAGTCAACTTAGATATAACCTGAGTGTCATCTAGATGTGACTTAAAGGTAAGCAAGACTTAAAATTTCTGTCCACAAACAGGTATGAAAGACTCAAGGTGTCTGTGGGGAAGGGGAAAGGGTGTTTCAAGTCTGTAACAAATAATCACCTCAAAAGAGGGAAATTTAAACAAGCGAGGAATTAGGATGTGATAAAGGAACTGATCAAGAAAAAAACGTTAAAGCACACCCAAGACACTGTTCATGAGAAATTAATTAGAGCTTACTGACCCATAATTTGACATCTGTGACAGATGCCTATTTCAAAAGGCAAAACTGCAATGAGCAACTTATTACTGTCAGAAGAAAACTTCTGCCAATTAATAAGCAATTCAGAACAGTCTGCCAGACAAAAGTCAGGTAAAGAGGAGTTGTCCCAACTAAAATCCCAAAGCAAACCACATTTTGCTTCTGCTCTTCAACTGAGAATACATCAGTTTTCAGAAGGAATAAACAGCTGTAACAAAAACTGTGTTTTACATGTACAGAGTAAGTCTGGCTTCCTCTGGACAGCCTGGGTTGAAACTCTGCTTCTGAAAGAGGAGCTGAACATCCAGTGCCTAAAGGGAGGTACAAAAGGGATAGAGAAGGATATTTCACAAGGGCAGGGAGCGATAGGACAAGAGGGAGTAGCCTTGAGCTGACAGAGGTAAGGTTTAGTTAGATATTAGGAAGAAATTCTTTACTGTGAGGGTGCTGAGGCACAGGTTGCCCAGAGCAGCTGTGGCTGCTCCATCCCTGGGAGTGTTCCAGGTCAGGCTGGATGGGGCTTGGAGCAACCTGGGCTGGTGGGAGGTGTCCCTGCCCAGGAGAACTCAACGATCCTTAAAATCCCTTCCAGCCCACAACATTCC
The DNA here is from genome assembly GCF_000695815.1 of Acanthisitta chloris. Lineage (NCBI taxonomy): Eukaryota > Metazoa > Chordata > Aves > Passeriformes > Acanthisittidae > Acanthisitta > Acanthisitta chloris. The sequence goes on along the minus strand of NW_008670123.1, from coordinate 863 downwards.
ATCATTCTATAATCCCTGGGAGTGTTCCAGGCCAGGTTGGATGGGGCTCGGAGTAAGCTGGGCTAGTAGAAGGTGTCCTGGACCATGGCAGTGGGTTGGAATGAGATGATCTTTAAGGTCCCTTCAACCCAAACCATTCCATGACTCTTATCCTTGAGGACCATTCTTCCAGGCGAGATGAACATTTTAACTAGACTCCCACAAAGGGACCATCCTGGCACACACACACCTACACTTGGTGCCATAGTCTAGGAACCACAGTAGAGTTGGATCTTTGACATCTCCTCCAACCTAGTTGATTCTACGGTTCTTCCAACCTCCCCCAACTCATCCCAAAACACTCCAGCAGCCCATCCAAGCCCCCTCCGACGGGGTTGGCAGCTCACAGCACCCACCTGCAGCATTCTGTCCTATGCCCACTAGGAACCTGGAGCACAGGAAGGTCTCCTCGGCACAGCCTCCTGACTTCCAGGTCCACAGCACATCGACCTCCCTAGGAAAAGAACCACACAACATCCTGAGCTGGAAAAGGACCCCCTAGCATCATCCCGACACAGGACAGCCCAAGCATCGCACCAGGTACATCCTTCGCCAAGCAGCTCAGAACGCTGAGCCTCATCCACGAGGAGCACGCGAGGCTCTTGAACATCACATTTCTGTAGTGCCTCCTCGTTCAGCTTTCACTTTTGGAACAAAGAAACCTTTGGAAAAGCGCTGTCCATCTCTGGATGCTTCTGCCTTCCTTCTGCACTGCGCTGTGACCGCATCGCCCATGGAGCAGCGACACCTCCCACCCCCAGCCCTGCCCGGCACCTCTTCTTCTCCAGCTCCTCGCGGATCTCCCTGTCCTCGGCCGTCTCCTC
>NW_008670122.1:0-860 GCF_000695815.1 Acanthisitta chloris | reverse complement strand
AAGGATACATATCACAGCTGGAAGAGACTTAAGTAATGTTAACTTAACTGTTACGTAAATGACACAAGTTTAATCAGTGAGAAGACAGACAGCAGGACCCAAGAATACAGTTCTCTATCCTGCCCCACATATCGGGCTTTCTCCAAAACCTAGAAGACAAATCTATCATGCTGGCTTTAGCTGGGCTAGAGTTCCTTTTCTTCATAGTAGCTAGTATTGCTGTGTTCTCGATTTGAGCCTAAGACAGTGTTGATGACACAGGGATGTTTGAAGTTACTGCTGAGCACTGCTTTTCAGCTTCTCAAATCACCTCACCAGTGAGTAGGCACACAGTTAGGACAGCTGACCCCAGGGGTATCCCATACCATATGGCACCATGCTCAGCATAAAAGGAAGGGGAAAGAAGGAAAAAGCAGAGAACATTCAGAATTACAGCATTTGTCTTCCCATTACACATGATGGAGTCCTGCTTTCCTGGACACAGCTAAATACCTGCCTGATGACAGGGAGTGGTGAATTAATTCCTTGTTTTGCTGTACTTGCATGTACAGCTTTTGCTTTAGCTATTAAACCGCCTTTATCTCAAGCTACAAGTTTTCTCACAAGTAGCTTTCCAATTCTCTTCCCCATTCCCATCCTGGGGAGGAGCGAGCGAGCAGCTGTGTGAGTCTTAGTTATCAACTGGGTTTAAATGGTGACGACTATCTATCTGGTAAAAGATACAGCCCCACAGTAAGAAATAGGAAGGAGAAAATCAGATGTCAAGTTTGAGAGAAAAACAACAAGGAAAAGGTGGCTGGAAAGGCACACTGGTAGATAGTTTCTTTAGCATAAATACTGAGGATGCATCACCTTTCAGG
>NW_008670121.1:12845-21587 GCF_000695815.1 Acanthisitta chloris | reverse complement strand
GGGGTCCCAGCTCCACCCCCTGCGCGGCTGTTCCCGGCGGAGCAGGAAGGCAGCAGCCAAACCACCGTGTTTATTTTCCCTGCCGTGAGCAGCACTTTGACATGTCACAGCAAGTGTCTCCAACACGCGATGACAGAGGATGTGAACAAGCAGCAGAAATGCTGTTCATTTCCATCAAACTGCGACGTGGCTCTGTGGAATGGAGATGTGGCATTTCGGGGAGAAGCTTGGGGGGGCTCTGCCACAGAAGGACCCTGCGGCAAAAGCTTTGCCGGTGGGATTGTTAAAGCCCTGAGCACCTTTCCCAAACACCCTGGTGCTGGCCATGGAGCTGCCGAGGGAGCTGGGGAGGCAGGCAGGGTGCCAGCCTGGGGAGCAGGTCCTGGGCAGCTCTGTGTCCTGAGAGTGCAGGAGGCTGCTCCCATCGGGGCTCATCCTCACCTGATGGCCCCACTCCCAGCTCCCTCCCCTGCCCCTGCCTGGCATCCCCTGTGCTGGCACCCAAGCCTGGGGGCAGAGGATGCTCCCTGTGGGTGGATATAGGAGCTGTGAAACATCCCGTGCCCACAGCTCTGCCCAAGTCCCAGCTGCACCATACTGCAGGGGGAGGTTTAGTGTCTCTGTTCCCAGATCTCAAAATATGACATTAAAAATTGCACAAATTTTCCATTTTCCTCCTCTCTCTCTTCCCACCAGGAGGCAAATACAGCTGTGCTCACCCCATGGGTGCTGGTCATGCTGGAGCTGCACTTGTATGACACCCCCATCACACTGAGCCTTGATGCAGAGGTTTTTCCCAGGTGCTGGAGCTTTATCCCAAGAAGCATCATGTTTTCTGTCCCCAGCACCTAACAGGGACACCACTGGAGACTGTTTGGTCTGAGGGTTGCAGTAGATTTCAATGCAGCTGCACATTCATCCCCTTGCCCCAACCTCATTAGGAAGGTAGAAGCAATGCTAATTAAAATTGTGAAGTCCCAGGCTGCTTTTCTGTCTTGGTTTAATTTATTGCATAGAATCATGGAATAGGATGGGTTGGAAGGCACCTTAAAGATCATCCAGCCCATCTCTTTATCACTGTCAGGGTATTAACTTGTGGAGCATTAGTTGTGGGAACAAGAAGTGGCCAGAAAGGTGTCCTTGCCCATGACAGGGGGTTGGAACTGGGTGGCCTTTAAAGTCCCTTCCAACCTAAACCCTGCTAGGATTCCATGCCATGCTGAGAGGTCCTGGATCCTGGTTTCTCCAGGAACAACCATGCTCAGACTCTCCCTTGCACTGAGAGTGGTCTCTGGGCCCATACTGCCATGCTCTCATTAATAGGCAGCATTGTGAGGCAATCCATAATTAGATGCTAACTGAGTTTTCTCTAAGTTGGGTGAGGGAAGGTCACCAAGGTAGGACTAGAGTCAGCTTATTGTTATTATCAATCAATAACCTATTTATTTTCCAACATTCCTATTAACCTCTGCGAGCCACTCACCGTTTCCCTCTGAAAGGACTGTGCCGCTGCTTTGCTGACTGGACAACTCTGATTGAAAATGGAGCAGTGACCCGACCCCATAGGCAGAATCCAATTAAAATCATTTTCATTTGTAGATTAATATTTTTTAACATGTTCTACATCCCTTGCTTCAGCATTTCACACAGGAACTGCTGCCTCGTTACGTGAGCGCCTGTATCGATGGTGCCACCAGGAACTAATTACAATCAATTAGACATGGAGACAATAGGACTGTCCTTTTCTGGGAGAGAGGGACAGTGCCCAGTTGTGATGTGCCACCCTCGTGGCTGGTGGGATGGGGCTGCTGTGCTTGGGATGAGGAGAGGGACAAGGTGGTCTCAGCTCTGGTTCCTTGTCCCGCTACCCAAGCAGCAGCCCCAGGGTCACTGCTGGTCCAGCCTGTGCTGATGGAAGAGACCAGACACCCTGGTGATGGGCACATCATGGCATAGCAGGTCCCACCCTCAGCCCCCCATGGAATCTGGTGCTGAGAGCAGTAATTGCCTGGTGGAGTTTGGTCTCAAGGTAAAGCCTATTATTATTAACGTGACTTTGATAATAAAAAGATTAAAATTAGGTTTATGGTTTGCCAACTGCCCTTTCCATGCTGTAATCATCCCTCATTCATATGCATGAGCCTCTCATTAGTAACCAGTGCTTACAACGCGGCTAAACAGCCCAACCCCTCAGCAGCCACCATCTCCTTAACTGCTTAACTTGCTCGCTGATTACCAACATCAAATTAACTCTGCAGAACGGATCTAATAAGCTTCCCGGTGGCTTCAAACCTCCTTGAAAATTGCTCTGATGTCTCCATGGGGCCCTATTAAAAAAAATCCTTCCCCTGTGAGTCTAGAAGGGAACACACCAGGCTGCAGCCGTGATGCTGCTGGTGCACAGCCCTGCCCGTGCCCGTGGGCCACTTGTGCCCACGGGTAGCTCCCAGGGTGTCCCCAGTGTGCCCACCAGGACAGCTCTGCTCTGTGTGTGGTGTCTTTGCAGCCGGAACGGCTGTTTGAACTGATGAGCTGTTTTCCCTGATCCTTCATTAAACACTCCAAGACTTAATTTGACTATTTGGTAGCTCGGGGCTTGCGTCACAAAAGAATAAATAAGAACGACCTTTCCATTTAATTACTTATTTTCCATGTGGGAAATGCCTCAGCTTTCCAGCAGAGTGGAGATTTGGTGGGGCTTAGGAGCAGCTTGATGATGCTGAGCCAGGTTTGGGGAAACCAGGACACCCCACAGTGCCAGGACAGCGCAGAGCTGCAGAGGACCAGCTGTGGGCTGGGGACGATGCTGTGCTGGCACCTCCCACACTCGGCACGGAGCATGGGGTGGCTCTCTGATGTCTCTCAGCGTGGTCCTGCAGTGGCCACGGCCGTGCAGAGGAATGCTGGCACCGAGCATCGAGAGCGAGGGAGCCTTCCTCCCGCATTGCCATGGCAACCGCGCACAGGGATGGAGAGCTGAGGGGCCTGGGGGGATGCATCCCTCCGTGTACACTGAACCCTGGCTGGGGCGACCGTGGAGACACCCCCAAAATCCCCTCTGAGAGGGATGGATGAGTTTCACCCACATGGATGTCATGGGTTTCCATCACCTCGACCCCCTCCAGCCCCCAACACACCTAGAGCTCAGGACTCCCTGCACACAGACAGACCACTGTAGCCAGGCAGGATGAGAGATTCATCACTGGGGCATCCCCCAGGCCATCAGGCAGGACTGCCTGCAGCTGCCCTTGCCTGGGAATGGTGTACAAGGTGCAAGGTTGAGCCCCCAGCACCTGCCCCATGCCCCCCAAACCTCCAGTGCTGATGGAGTGAGCTGGGCTGCTGCAAATTCGCACACCCAGCCCATAATTCCTGCCTGCTGGAGAGTGCAGCTTGCAGCAGGCACAGACAGGTGAGATTTAGTAGGCAGGAGGTGGAGAATTTGTGCATGGGCTCCCTGCTCTGTGGCACTGAGGGCTGTGAGGGGGAGAAAGCAGCAGTCAGCAATGCAGTCTGGCAGCTCCATGTGTCCCAGACCCCACACTCTGAGGGACAGGGATCCTTCACTCGGTCCTGAGCCCTGGAACCCCACAACTTTGGGTCTGACATTGTGCTGTCCTCAGAGCCAGCAGCTGTGGACAAGCAGAGGGATCAGGGACCAGGCTTGTGTGCTCATCTTCTGCCCCAGGGTGGGCAGAGGCTCCTGCCCCACTCCATCCCTGCCTCACACCATCCCAGCCCTACCCCATTCCCCCCCCATGACATCCCTTCCCCAGGAGCCTCCCACTTCACTCCCCATCCCTTGCCCACACCTCCCTCCCTGCATATTCTCCCCAGATTCAGGCTGATATTAATAGTGTCTTATTTCAAGCTTTCAACCCACTTTCTCCCAAGAAAATATTTATCCTGAGTTCCATTTTCCATTTCTTTTCAATTACCCCGTGCCTGATCACCACCCCACAACTCTCCTCTTTAGCCATGAACACAAATCCTATTGCCTTTTCTCTTTCTGTGTATTTGCCCTTTGATTTAAGCTGCATTTTCTCCTGTTTTCATCAGTTCTGGCCCTCTCCTGCTGTATATCTCCCTGTTTATCTACTTTCCAAAGGCGGCCTCCTATTTCTCCGGCCCGGATCAATACAGCTGCAGAGCTGGCTGGCAGCTCCTCACTGCTGCTGCCTGTAGTTTTTCTTGGGGGACTTGTCCAGTATTTCTTGTTAAGCTTCTGTCTCAGCTTGTTCCATTTCTCATTAGGTTTTAGCCCTGGCATTGTAGTATTTCTTGTATTTCCACGCTGCCCAGTGGATCTCTTGGAATTCTTAATGGTGAGGCTTAAAGCCTCCTCTTTAGTGAGCTCCCCAGTCCCCTCGGGCAGGCTGGAAGTGGTGAACACGGTGACACTTGGATTTTCAGGAGGAGAAAAGAATGTCTCTGGCTCCAAGCTGGACCATGTGTTTTTCTAACAAAAGAGGCAACAGGGATTATTTGTATTTTATGGCTGTTTTACCAGGGGATGCATTTCCCAGGGCTGTGGTGGATGGCAGTGCCAGAGGGTGGGTGGCATCACCCAGGGCTGAGGGGAGGGATGTGTTGGGGATGTGACAGCTGGCAGGGCAGAGAGGGGAAGCCTTTGCTGAGCCTCCTCTGTGCCCCCTGAGCACCCCAAACCATGACCCTGCATTCCTGGCCAGTCCCAAACCATGACCCTGCATCCCTGACCAGCCCCAAATGATCCCTGCATCCCTGGCCAGCCCCAAACCATGATCCCTGCATCCCTGGCCAGCCCTGAATGACCTTTACATCCCTGGCCAGCCCCAAACCATGATCTCTGCATTCTTGCCCAGCCCTGAATGACCCCTGCATCCCTGGCCATGCAACACACATCCTGGCTATTCCAAAGGGGCTTTTTCCATCTGCATGCCTCCCAGAATTTTCCTTCCAAGAGCAAAGCTGCTTTTCAAGCCCACCCCAGCTTTCCAGCTGTCAGGAGCCAGCAGATGTATTGCTCTCCACGGCTGCATCTCTGAGTATTAAACATGACGCGCAGTCGCTGCCACGCAATATTTCCTCGGATGCCACCGCACGGTGGGAGCCAAACAGTGTCCTTTAAAATCAAACCAATTTTTCCTGTCTCCTCTACAGAATAGTCTTATTTATCCACACTCAACCAGCTGTTCCTGCAGGTTAACCAAAGGTTGTAAAAACGTTTTTCAAATGCTCTTAACTTTGGTGTGGTTTGGGATTGAAATTATTCCTCTTGGGCTGAGGGATTTTTGCTTATCTGACTGGTATGAATCAGGGAAATCTAGATCTTCCCTGTCCTGCAGAGCTCTCAGGCCCCCAGGCTTGGAGCATTCCTGGGCAGTGCTGGAGTCACGGAGCTGCTTTGCACTGCCTGGAAGAGATGGAAATTGGGGGGATGGAAATTGGGGGGCTGGAAATTGGAAGGATGGAGATGGGAGGGATAGGCATTGGAAGGATGGAAACTGGAGAGATAAAAATTGGAGAGATGAGCATTGGAAGGATGGAGAATGGAGGGATGAAAATTGGAGGGATAGAAATTGGAGGGATGGAGATGGGAGGGATGGGGATTGGAGAGATGGAGATTGTGTGGTGGTTCAGTCCTTGCAATTCTGTGCGAAATCTTGGCCTGGCAAAGTCCTTCGTGCATCCCCTCACACACACCCCTGAGCACCATTTCTATGCAGATGATTCCCTCATCCATGAGGGGAAACCAAGTCTGGTCAAATCCAATCTCCTCTTGAGTCTAATCAGGATAATTCACAGCAAGCTAAGCAAAAGGGGATTATTATTAATAAATGCAAATAAAATTAAACAAACCTATTTGGGAGCTGCTCTGTGATGGAGCACCCACATCCATCAGGGGATATTTAAGCAAGGGAAATCCATCACTATAGGCAGCAACAGCTGGAACACCTGGCCAGGTGTCCAGGCTTGCCCTTGTTGCCTCTCTTTTAGCATGTGATGGGGATGTGGGGGATGTGGAGAGGATGCACAGCTCTGGCACAGCCTGGGCACAGAGGAGTGTGGAGAGGAGGGGAATGAGGGATGGCAGTGGGGACAGGAGGTGACTGACCCACACTGAGGAGCCACAGAGCATCCTAATGGTTGTACATCCCTGTGAATCGCCCTCCAATCCCAGGGCTGACAGAGATGTATTTTTAGCTGCTGCAGCACAATTAAGTCTTCTCGTTAGTCTCAGGAGGAGAAGGAGGCTGTTGGTTTACTTGCAAATGCTTGAGGTAATTCTCTAATGGCTCCTCCACCATTACACAGACACTGTTTTCCATCTCTTATCATATGTAATCCCTAATGATTCCTCCGTTATGTCCTGTTTTATTAAAGCGCCATTGAACTATAGCCTATTGATTTAGATTTCACAGACAATTGAAATTTAAATTGACTCCAAATTGAATGTCTCCATGCAATCTGTGTTCTGCACTAAAGATAGATAAAATGCTTCTATTTTTGATAACAACTTAGAGCGGAGGCACATTTTAATTTCGGGAAGGGCATCAGGATTTCCATGACAATGCAGGTGGTCGAGTGGCTGTGGGTTCCTGACCCCTCTGGGCATTTGCCATCACTGTGGGGCTCAGTGGGAGCTGCAGGCCAATGTGCACATGGTCATTTGTGTTCGGTTTAGAGAAAAATGGAGCTTAATGCTATGGAGGATGTGGCTAGGGAATTCCTGGAGGGCTCTTGGCTTACTGAGCACCAGCTGAGCCACCCACAGTGGCTGCCCAAGGTGCCAGCGGGGTGCTTGGCCATCAGGATGCTTTTCATAGGATCATAGTCACAGAATCCCACACTGGTTTGGGTTGATGAGCTTAAAACTAATCTCATTCCACTCCCATGCCATGGACAGGGACACCTTCCACTAGCCCAGGTTGCTCCAAGCCCCATCCAACCTGGCCTGGAAGACTCCCAGGGATGGAGCAGCTTCTCTGGGCAACCTGTGCCAGTGCCTCAGCACCTCACAGGGAAGAATTTCTTCCTAATATCCTGAGTTATAAGGGGTTCATGAGGATTATCAATCCAGCTCCTGGTCCTGCATGGGACACCCTCAGGAATCACACTGACAGCACTGTGAGCAGCAGGACACAGAGAGCAGGACCAGCATGGACTGTGCAGTCAAAACACAGCACCAGAGGAGAAAACCCCACCAGACCCCAAATGCCTGCCAGGTTTTATTCATTAGAATCAGGGCTAAATCCATCTCTGGGGGCACAGACACCTGGCCAGGGCAGGAGCTCATTGCCAGGAGCACACAGGAGCTGTGCCAGACCCAGCACCACGTCCCCCCTTCCCATGCCCCATCCCGGGGTGTCCCCACGGAGCACGAGGTGTGTGTGGCCATCCCTGCAGCCTCGGGGCCCTGTGTTTCCACCTCCCAGGAGCTCTGGTGTAAATAATCAAGAGTTACAGGCTGCGATCTGCCACCGGCTCTGCTCGTGTGCCTCCCGCCGGGAATAATGTCTGTGTTACAGCCGACCTTAACGCCAGCAGAGATAATTCTTCCCGTTGCAATGAGCTGTTTATTGGCTGATGGATACAGCCCTGTCAGGGAGGGTGATCCCTGCAGCCCTGCCAGCCCCTGCACAGGGATGGGAGTGTGGGGGGTCCTCACTGGGCTGGAGCATCCCCCACTATCCCTCAGCAGCATCTGCAGTCTGGCCCCAGCCTCTCTCCAAGCTGGAAGAATGGCAATATCCTTGGAGATGAGGGTTTGGGGGATTCTCCTGAGCATCCCTGGGCAGCAGTTTTGGGGGCAAATCAGCCCTGGGCAGTGTATTGAGGGTGGGACATCAGTCCTAGGTAGTGTAGTGAGGTGGGAGATCAGTCCTTGGCAGTGTGCTGGGGGCGGAAAATCAGTCCTAGGCAGTTTGTTGAAGGTGGTAGATCAGTCCTGGGCTGTGTGCTGGAGAAGAGATCAGCCCTGCCATGCAGGAGAGGACGGATGATTTCCAAATATTGTGGCACATCTATTGTGGCACACAAATATTGTGGCTTTGAGTTGCACCACGGAAGGTTCAGGTTGGACATCAGGAAGAATTACTTCACAGAAAGGGTTGTCAATCACTGGCACAGGTTGTCCAGAGAAGTTGTAGTTGCTCCATCCCTGGGAGTGTTCCAGGCCAGGTTGGATGGGGCTTGGAGCAACCTGGGCTAGTGGTATGTGTCCCTGCCTATGGCAGGGGCTGGAACAGGATGAGCTTTAAGGGCTCTTCCCACCCAAACCATTCAATGATTCTCTGATTTCCTGGCTGTTGGTGCTGTGTGTGGGGCTGGAGAGGTGACAGGAGACCCAGCAAAACCTGCTGACATTGATGCTGCCCACCTGGAAGGCCAATCCACCCCCAAACACCTCTGCTGCAAAAAATCACCTGCCTTTAAGGCCCACCTAAACTCCTACAACCAGAACTGTCACCTAATTTCTCAGGGCACTGCGGTTTTCTACGAATGATAGACAGTAATTAAAACTCAGCTAATAACCTCCTCACTCCTGACATTTCTACAGGGGTTTTCTTCACCATTATCTACATATAGATTAAAAATTGTAATTGGACCAGAGATAGGGTTAGAAAAATCCACCCCCTTCCCACTGATCGTTTGCTACTGAGTGACACTTGGAAATTTTATTTAATCTGAGGAAAATTGAGTTGAACTCCAGTAAAAGTTGAGTTAACGTGAAGTACCTGCACTGGGTAGAAAATGCAC
>NW_008670121.1:0-12809 GCF_000695815.1 Acanthisitta chloris | reverse complement strand
AGCAGCAGTAGAGAACATATTGATGTTGAAATACAAGAAAAAAGGGTCAAAAATGGACAAACTGATGATGTTGGCAGCACCAGGTGCTTGAAAATTTCATTGGGAGCAACCAGCCAATCTGGGAGTTATTCCAGCCTCACCCAGCTCTTCCCAATGTATAGGACATCCATCTATCCTACCCTATGGTTGATGCTTTCCTGGGATGCTTGTGGGGCAGCTCATGGCCATATCCTGAGAAAGCAAAGATCCTGTGAACACTGTGCATCCTCCCACCCATCCCAACCCCACGATGACTACAGACACTTAATTACGACCTCAATAATTATTATACCATGGAATTAGTAATGGGATAATGACAGCATTTATTGGAAGCGGTGACATATTAACTAAGCAGGGCAGTATTAATTGCAATGGTGAATTATCCTCATAGACACTATTTCAATTCTTGTTTTGTCACTATTACGTTTATGACAGCAATAATTACATCTCTAATATACTCATTATTGGGAGATATACAGAATAAGTCTGGATAAATGCAGCAATTAAGGGATAATGTTCCTAGTGGGGAGTTCAGGAGCAAGAAATGGCTTTGGAGGCTGATTTTAAGGACTCTCCTGATGGAGACAACCTTTGGTGGCTCAGCTGCTGGCTGTGCCACAGGATGAGGGGCTTGGCATGGGGAAGCATCCAGTAATCACATTGCCCTGAGAGTCCCAAGAGCCCTCAGCTCCTGGAGATGGGGTGGTTCAAGCTGGAATGCCAGTCTGGGGGGTTCCCATGAGCAGGTGCCCAGGGATGCCTGTCTGGGGGTGCCTGTGCCCTGGGATGCCTCATTGGCAAAGATCTTCAAGATCATCACGTCCAACCATCAACCAGCACCACCACCAATGTTCACCACTAAACCGTGTCCCCAGGTGCCACATCTACAAGTTTTCTGAACAGCTCTAGGGATGGTGACCTCACCACCTCCCTGGGCAGCACATTCCAATGCCTGACAGTCCTTTCTGTGAAGAAATTCTTCATGATGTTCAACCTGAACCTCCCCTGGCAAAGCTTGAGGACATTTCCTCTTCCTCCCACTTGTTACTTGGCAGAAGTGTCTGCCCTCCACCTGGCTGCACCTCCTGTCAGGAGTTCTAGGGAGCAAAGTGGTATCCCTCCTGCATTCCACACCCTTTTCTCAGCCTCATTCCTATGCTGTGCCATGTAGTGCTTATCTCCGGGACCCAAAACAAGGATGTTTGTCCCGCAAAAATTGCTGCCAGCCCTCCCTCCACGTGGTCCATTCTCCAGCCACATCCTGTTCTTTCTCACAGCCTGGTATTACCAACAGTCATAGAATCACAGAATCAGCCAGGCTGGAAGAGACCTCAAAGATCATCGAATCCAACCCTACCATGGTTACTAGAAAATGGCACTAAGTGCCACCTCCAGTCTCATCCTGAAAACCTCCAGGGATGGTGAATCCACCACCTCCCTGGGCAGCACATTCCAATGCCTGAGCACTCTCTCCCTAAAAAATCTCTTCCTAATATCCAACCTAACCCTCCCCTGGCAGAGCTTGAGTCTGTGCCCTCTTGTCCTGCTGCTGGTTGCCTGGGAGAAGAGACTAACCCCCACCTGACTCCAACCTCCTGTCAGGGAGTTGCAGAGGCTGAGAAGGTCTCCCCTGAGCCTCCTCTTCTCCAGGCTGAACACCCCCAGCTCCCTCAGCCTCTCCTCACGGCACTTGGGTCCACATCTGCCGGGGTTTGCGGCACTCACATCAGCCCCCGATCTCCGGGACATGTCCAGGTGTGCTCCGTGCGGCGATGTCTCGGTGAGTCGGTGTCTCGGTGCGTCCCCACACGGTGTCCCTCTTCACCCGCGGCACGGCCGCATCGCTCCTGCCAGCGCTGCCATCCATCACCCCGACCCGCCGCTCCTCCGCAGACAATGAGGGAAAACGGGGCTTTTCAGGAGCGCCACTTTGTTGTTTGTACAAAGGAGTTGGGCTGTTAACACGTGTAAGGTAATGGGATCCCCCCCGGCTGCGCAGGGCTCTGCCTGATGGATTACCCACCCCATTCATCTAAATTATGTCACAGGCAATGAGCAACTTGCTTAATCTGTCCAAACGAAGGGCCGGGGAGGCTGTGCTGACACGTGCTGATGTTCCCTCCTCACCGGCACCGCAGCACGGACCGGGGACAGCCCCGACCCCACCGGGATGGGACCAAACTCCCTGGGGCAAGGACGTCGTGCCCAGCACCTTCCCGTGGGCACTGTGGTCACATCCACCCACAGCTCCCAGGAATCATAGAATCAACTGGGCTGGAAAAGACCTCCAAGATCATCAAGCCCAACCCTACCGTGGTTACCAGACCATGGCACTAAGTGCCACATCCAGTTTCAGCTTGAAAACCTCCAGGGATGGTGAATCCACCACCTCCCTGGGCAGCACATTCCAAGGGTACAGGCAGAGTGTGGGGTGCAGTGGTCCTGCCCTGGTTCCAACACTGTGGTTTTCCATGTACTGTGGCCTTCCAGTGCATAAAGGCTCTTATAAAAAATGGAAAGTGGCTTTTTACATGGGCAGGTAGTCATAGGACAAGGAGGAACGATTTTAAACTAAAAGAGATTTAGATTAGATGTGGGGAAGATGTTTCTTACTCAGAGGGTGCTGAGGCTGTTGCCCAGAGAAGCTGTGGCTGTCCTATCCCTGGAAGTGTTCCAGGACAGATTGGACAGGGTTTGGAGCAACCTGAACTAGTGGAAGGTGATGAATTTCTTCCTCATAGTGTAGAATTTCTTGCTATCACCCACATCAGGTCCCAGCTGCAAAGGATCCCCAGGGATCACAGCAGTGACAGTAAATTGGGTCCATCCCTGCTCACACATCCCACGCTGGGGCTCACCCAAAGGAAGAATCAACTTGGCTTATTTTAGAGATGAAGAGAGGAGAGAGAAGACCCAATTTTTCTCCCAATTTGGTGCCACGGAGATGGTGTCTAATTTGACAAGGCCGTTGGTCCTGCAGTGATGGTGTTTGACTGATGACAGGATGAACTCTCCGTCGGTGCTGCTTGCAGTGGAATAGCCCTGGGCGATCACCCAGCCACATGTTCCAAATGTGGCAAAGGAAATTGTCTAATAAAGCGATAAAGTGAGGGACTCGCTAAATGATTTGTCTTTTAACTATTGTAATGGATTTTTTTTAACATTGTTTTATGTTGGAATGCAAAAAATTATTACAAGTAATTAGAGTCATTTCGATTCAAATCTCTGCTTGGGCTTGACATATTTTGCATACTTCCACCCCATATAACAAGTCAGCTCATAAAAATGCAGGCAGCTCAGAGCGTGGCGGCTCAGGCGAGAGCCAGGGATGTCTAAACTAGCATCAGATGCCTTTGCCTTAGCGAGAGAAGGGAAGGGAAGGGCAGGGGGGAGATACAGCACCACGTAAATTTATTTTGTCTCATTAGGGAGCAAGGAAGAAGCATCACCAGAGAGCTGCAGCATCCCCCACTCCCCTGGCACCACACAGCCTGGCACTGGCACAGCTCCCTGGGCATTCACTCCCCCAGGAGCCAGCCTGGAAGGAGAATGTTGAGGGTTTCATCCCGATTCTTCAGCAACCTGAGCGTGCACAGGCACTGAGACGCTCTGAGCAGGTATTTATCCACTCTGCCTAAAGCAAGTGTGTTTGAGCACAAAACCTTTGGATCTTTAGGGGTCCTTAGCAGGCACCTCCCTCCCCTCCTTATCTTCCCTGGGGTGATCATGGGCTCATCAGCATTTAAATAAGGTGATAACTGATGGAGTCACACCCAGGCCATGGCACAGGTCCCCATCAGCCTTGCACACACAGCACTGGCACAGCTGCTGTGCCAACAGCATCACTGCCTGTGGCACCAGCCACCCTGGAGTGCTCTGCCCAGGGAAAAGGAGTAGCTTGGGAATCAGAGTGGCCTTATGACAGGGAGAAATCCTGTAAGGCAGCACCCAGCTGCTGCAGGAACTGTGTAGCACAGGGCAGGTCTATCTCTGCAGGAACCAGGAACAGATCAGTTCTGCCCCACGGGTCAGGTCTGTGCTGTTCCCTGTGCTCAGGTTCCCACCTGGCTCCTGGCACAGCTGTGCTGGGCTCAGCTCAGGGCACTGCCTGCCCTCCTGCCTCTCCTGCCCAACACAGCCTGGACCAGCCATGACATAGTACTCGAGGTGTGAGAGGTGTCACAGGCAGAATCACAGCAGCAGCAGCAATGGGGTCAGTCTCAGCAGACTGGGAGGCCAGGCAGGAGGGCTCAGTGCCAAGCTCTGTGCCAGGCTCTGTGCCAGGCTGCCAGATTTAGCCCTCAGGTGTCAGGAAAGCCACTGAGGATGGCTGTGTGGCTACATGGTGCTCGTGCTGGGTCTGCTCGGATCCCTGGGGCTGTGGCAGAGAGGAGGAGATGCTGCTGATCATCCAGGGCTGAATCCTGCTCAGACACCTGGGGCTGTGGCAGAGAGGAGATGGTGCCTCTCAGCTGGGCCCAAATCCTGCCTGTCCCCCCACAGAGGGACTGAGCTGTGCTGACAGTGTTGTAGATCTGCTCCCGACAATCAGATGGGATCTTTTACCTGCCGCTTTATGTATCTCACCCTGTACACAGCATCTCAATACCAGATCTTATTCTTTCTATTTGTCTTGTTTGAAAGCCCCTGTGTAAGAGAGACAATTTTTTAACTGTAAGATGGATTGCCTGGAGCTGTGCGACAGCAGGGACAGGGAGGCAGGGGATGATGGATAACGTACAAATGATTAGAGGACAGGCCGCACAAATTCAGACGGAGAAAAAAACGTTCCTGGCAATGTCACAGCTCCCTCAGTTCTGGTCAGTGCTGGCACAAGTGCTGGCTGTGCCCATGGCTCCTCTTCTGCAGATCTGGGGGGACAGACACAAACCCTGCACCTCTTCATGGCTGCAAAACTGCACCAGGTGTGATGCTGGTGCTGCAGGATCCCTCCAGCCCCACATACCAGTCCCTCATCCAGTATGAGAGCACAGCACGGCATGGGCAGATCTGCAGGGCATCATCCCCATCCTCATCCTGCTCCCAGGGGAGTCTCAGGCCGAGAGGGTGATGAGTGTCAGAGAGAAGGGACAAGGACAGTGGAGGGAGACCCTTACTGCCAGACCATGGCTTTGCCATGGTAACTGCCAAGGGGCCCTGGCACAACCTCCTGGTACAAAGGTGAGGCTGAATTCCCTTTCCAAAGAGACTGCTCCAACCTGGCCCTCTGGCTACTGCCACCTGGTCCATGTGGGGTGGCATCCTCAGTGCATCCTTGCTCAGCATCACAACAGCCCATTCCTCAGCTGAGCCCCAGGTGTGTGCCAGGGCCATGCAGCATGGCCAGGGGTGTGTTGGCACCCCCTGCCACTGGCAGCAGAGCACCTGTGGCCACACAGGGTGAGTGCTGGGTACTGGCACACTGCTGGCACTGCCACTGCCTGGGGCCACGGACACAGCTGCCGCTCCCAGCCTGGCACGAGCTGCCAGTGGAGCTGCACTGGGCTTTGAGTTCCTCCACTATCTCATTAATCCTGATTTTTTTTTTTCCCTCCAAACAGGCTGCCCATGCTGCTGGTGTGCCTGTGCTGCAGACAGAGGTGCCCCTAGACGAGGCCACACTGAATTATTCAAATTGGCACCGGGAAGGGGAGCAGGAGCCACTGGTGTGAGTGTCCCAGCCACAGCTGTGCTCCCAGGTGCTGTGACTGCCACTGGGGGCCAACGAGGGGACAGCTGACCCTAGTAATGGTAATGACACCCCAAGAGAGGGGAGCAGCACAGCACAGCCCCCCAGGAGTACGGCAGGGTCCTGAGGTCTGGTGCTGGCAGTGAGCAGGACCTGCTGTGCCTGGAGCTGCCTGGCAGTCACACACAAGGTGACCCATGTCACCACTGCCAGCTGTGCCTTGCACCACCCCACAGCTCCCAGCCCTGTGACCAGGCACTGGGCACAAGGCTGGAGCTCCCATCCATCTGCTCACCCAATACAGGTGCTAACACCCTATTACACCTTTGTTCTGCTATTTTTCAACTTAAAGGGCTAATAATGCCTTAATAAAACTGTTTAATTACAGAAAATGTCCTTTATTAAGCATAATCACCATATGGTTGCAAAGTACTTATGGCCACATTCATTACCTGGGAAAGTGAAGCCTCTCTGGTGACACCAACGTTGGCATTAACGGAGTGTGCTGAAATCATTCTACACACACCCATGTTAATTCTCTGCAGATTAAAGGAGGCAGGAGTGAAAGCCTCTCCTTGAGCTGCCACCTGTGCAGCACCTGGCCACACTGCTGCCTCCTGAGCTTGGCTGCCTGTTGTGGTGGCATAGGCTGTGGTCATACTGCAGTGTCGTTGGCACAGGCACAACTTCTGGATCCTCAGTGGGTTCCCCATGGGCTGGGACCACCTGCTGTGGCACTGGCCAACACGGTGAGCCCTGGTTTTGCTGTGGGTGGTGGTGCTGGGTGGCCTGGAGTAGGTGGCTCAGTGTGGGCTGCAGCCCCCTGTGCAAACTGGTCAGCAGTGCCGATTAATCCATTACCCAGAGATGCATTTTCCATGAGCTGCTGAATCACTGACTCCAAAGCAATTAGCAAAAGTAATGAACTTCAGTGCTGCAGCACTGAGGGGAGCTGTTAACCCCTTCTTCTCTGGATGAGGCAGCTAGTGGATGAAGACCTCTGGACCAGCATCCTGACCCTCCTGGCTGCATGACATGGACTGCTCACACACAGTGAGTGACCAACCTTGTGTGTCTTTTGCTTTCCCATCACAGCCCACCTGGAGAGAGCTGTGCCTCCCTGCAGAGCCTCTGTGCCCCTGTATGCACCCATCATTCCCCAAGATGGGTATCCCTCTCCTCTCCCAAGCCCTTGGGATCAGCGTGGGGTGTCATGGATCATCACTATCCACATGAAGTGATGTTCTGCATCATGGACTTGTTTAACCCTCCAGCACACAGGGATTGATCACTTTGCATAGGAGCAGCACATCCCACAAAGATATGTCCCTTCCCAGGCTGGATCCCATGCCAGGCAGCTCTGCTGGCACTGGGTACCCAGATACAGGCCCATGGGAGAGGTTTGCCAAAGCTGAAGGAGATTGCATGACACGTTTGCACTCCTTGTCCTCAGCGAAGCTGAGGAGAAGGAATTGAACTCATTTTTCAGCTGCCGCAATTTTACGTGTAATTAAGTTTATTAATCGTGTGTATTAGTGATGAAATGGAGACACATGAGTGTGGGAGCCCACCCCAGCAGGCATCCATCTCACAGGCATCTCCTGTCTCCTCGCTTGGAGCAATTGCAGCTCTGTGTCCACACTCTGTGTCACCTGCTGAGGAGTCCAGTGGGTCCCCAGGCCACTCTGCTGCCCTGGAGCAGGAGGATGTTGCTGCAACCAAAACTTGTGCAAACGGACCCCAGAAATCTGCTAAGAGGATCCCAGTGTTGTGTTGGTGGAGTTTGGGGGCTGTCAGGAGCAGACCCTGCTCCAAGCCCTGTCCAACCTTGCCAGGGATGAGGCAGCCACAGCTTCTGTGGGCAACACATTTTAGAGAGTCCAAGGAGGAGAGACACAGCATGAACACGAATGGGTGGAGAGTTGGACAGACTGAGGCACACAAAGAAAAATGAACTGTGATCATTATTCATAATAAATAGACCAAGTCTGTTAATTGCAGTATTAACCTGGCGGTCCCTTTGCCTGGTTTGTGCCACAGCTCACTCACAACTTCCCCTCCTGGTCAGTGCCACTGTCCCTTTGGGGCAGGCAGGGCTCAGGGGACCTGGTGGCCACCAGCAGTGACACAGCCAGGGCTGTGCTAAGCAAAGGATCAGCCTCTGGCAGGTTTCTCCCTTCAGCTGCTCACGGGGCTTCAGCCCTATTAGCAATTTGGTAATTCTCATGGCCCTGGGTCAGCCAGAGGCTGAAAACTCATTTCCCCACTCCAGGATCCCACAAGCTGATGATCCTCCTAGTTTAGATACTGCCTTGGCCTTTGGTCCTGATTGGAGTTAGGTTTTGCCACTAAAAACATACAAGGGACAGATGCTCTGGGCTTGCTGCCTAATTTGCACTAACAGGCTCTGGCACTGCTGTCCCACTCCCAAAGTGCCTCTGGCTCTGCAGGCAGCAGAGCCTTAGCTCCTAGGCTGGTGTGACCAGCACTGGGAGTAGGACACTGGGAGCTGCTCCATGGGAGCTGCAATCAGAGCACAGGAGCAATGTGTTGCTCCTGAGAGCAGCATCTGCTCTTAACCTGGGATGATGACAGCACCTGCAACAATGGACTGGGATGAAATAAGTCTCAGGAGAGGCTGTGCCTGGACGTGGGTGCCTGAGAGCCCTTTCCAGCCAGTGTGTGTTTGAATCATACCCTCCATCCCATGGCCATGGTGGAAGTTGGTGCCTCCCCAGGCACATCTGCCTTTGTTTTTGGCCAGAGCAGCCCCATGGTGCAACTCCCTGGGGCTGAGGGTTAGTCCCAACCAGCTCATTCATTCTTTCCATGACGTACTTTTTGTGAACATCTGGTTAACATTTTCCCAATGAAAAGAGCTCTTCTTTGCTGAAAAATGACTTCTTTCCTCTTCTCAAAATTGCTGAGATATGTGAAAAATTGTTCTTTCTTTTTTTTTTTATTTTCCCCAAGGTGTTCTGTCCTTAACCCATATTCCTGAAGGAACCTGTCTGTAGGATCAGAACCTGCCATCAGGGTCCCTCCTAAGAAACAGCTTCCCTGGGCAGTGTCCGTGGGATCAGGCATTGCTTGCAGACACTCAAAAAAGCAGAGCAGGACCTTCCTCTTGGGGTTTCTTCCTCAGAGTCACCCTCCTCATCCTCAGGAGGGATGCAGCTGTGGTTTGACACCCAACCTCAGGGTGAGTCCCTGCTCACAGAGGGCTGAGGGTGCCCCCATTCCAGCAGAGATCTGGAGCTATTTCCCACTGCAAGGCCAGTGCTGGGGGAGGATCTACAGGTCCTGTGGCTTGCAGGGACAGGATGAGAGATCCACTCCACAGGTGCCACATCCTCCTCCCCACAGGAGCCCAGCCCAGCTGTGGCTGCCCAGGATAATGGGATTCGGAAGGTTTCTATAGGGGGGGGAGAGTTTGCATTTTTTACCCCCTTCAAATTTCCATCCCTCGGATTTGATCGGGGCCTCTGGGGACCAGGATGCCGTTTGATCTCATTTTGTGTTCCATTTCTGATGTTACACCTTGTCACGGTGTATTAAGTGCCATCAAGCTCCGTAACACAGTGACACGAGAACCTGATGCTACATGATCGACAAAAATACGCTGGTCCCCGGAGAGCTGCTGACAGTGTCAGCTCTGCTGCTCCCACCGTGTGCCAGGCACAGACCTGTTCCTGGCAGCTCCGGAGCCTCCGCCGGCGCCACGGGCTGGGGGGGCTGAATTTCATTAAACCTGATGTCCTGGAGCCTGACACCTGCAGAAAATGAGGCCCCCAATTAGCGGCAGAATCTGTATCCAGAGGTGTTTAAGCACCTTGGGGCTGTGCAGGAGCAGAGCTGGCAGGGCCCCGTGCTCACACACCTGCCCACGGGCATTACCTGTCCCTTTGCATAGGGAGCAGCGGCAGGTAAAGCCTCCAGGGGCTGCAAAGTCTGGAAAAAGACTCAAACCAAAGCGTGTCAGATACAGCCAGAGTGATCCCCTGCCCTGTGCAGAGACAGAGACATGGGGATCTGGGGATGTTTGGGGCGCTCAGGGCACAACAGCAGGTGATGGGATGAGCAGCAGGTGATGCTCAGAGTGTGCTGGGTGGGAAGGCATCAACCCCCCTGCATGATGCCCCACTGGTACTTGGGGGATCCTGGCTGGTTATTCCCCTTTTTTCCCTCCCCTGGGTTTCTTGACAACTGTTAATATGTTCAGGGCACAACAGCAGGCAATGGGATGAGCAGGAGGAGCAGCAGGTGATGCTCAGGGTGTGCTGAGAGGGAAAGCATCACCCTCTGCCCTCCCACCCCCTACTGCAGAGGGACAGGGACTCAGGGAGCACCCTGGGATATTTGGTGGTATCCAGGGATGGGCACAACAGCAGGGGATGGGATGGGATTGTGAGGAGGAGCAGCAGGTGATGCTCAGGGTGCACTGAGCTGGAGGGCATCACTCCCCCCAACATCACCCTCCCACTGCTGCTTGGGGGATCCTGACTGGTTTAATCCGCAGTTATTCCCCTTATTTCCCTCTCCCGGGTTTCTTGACAATCGTTAATGTGCGAGTTGACTGATTTTCATGGTAATATGCTAAACAAGTGGCTCTTTCTCTTCGCAGTGATCCGTCGGCTCCGCCAGAGCCCTGTGATAGACTTGGTGCACAATACCCTGATGCAGGGAATGTGGCGTGCCAAAGTAATTCCGAGTGAAATCCCGGGGGATTTATGTCAAGGACAAAATAGTGTATCCCATGGGTAAATATAGTTAGCACAGCTGCAAAACAGAATTTATTTCTTGTTTGCGATATCATTTGTAAAGTATGGCATAGGGGAAGCTTTAAAAATGAAATTATAGCAGGCAATAAAAAAAGCTCATAGGCACTGTATTCAAATTATGCAACAGTAATATGCCGAGTTCATAAATAAACATCTCTTATTAACCCTTCTCGTAGCAAAATGGTGGTTTGTGGTTTTTTTTTTTTTCCTCTGGAAATAAACAGTCAGAGTAAAAAACATCAGCAACTACCGGTGAGGCAGGTCTGCAGATAGTGGTACCCACGCCAGGATGAGCATCCTGCATCCCAGCCAGCCCCCAGCTCCCAGAAAAACAGGGATCCAGGGATTGGGAAGGGCAGTGGCACCCTCAGCCTTGTAGCCCTGCTCCCTCCCCAGCCCCTCCCGGGTTATTAAGCCAAGCACAGAGTGGTTAATCAATTTTGTTTGCATATGCAAGGGAAGGCGCTGCCATTTCATTAGCTCAAGTAAGGACTCAGCACACTTTGTGCAGCTTCAATAATTCTCTTTAAAGTTATTGAGAAATGGATGCTTAATTATATTTGCATATGAAAAATAGGGTCTAATTAGTTTGATTGATTATTATTTTAACCTTAATGACATTTTGAGTATCTGTCCCAACTAATAGCAAATGTATCTCTAATAAATCAGGAATTTTTATAGCATGCTCTATCGAGCTTCCTTTTGAAATATATTTTATTAATCCACCGGAATGTATTGAAAGTGAAACAAGTCAAACAACTGCTCATTTATTAAACTGTTTAAATGTCAGATTTATACAAGAGTAATAGTAGAGGAAATACGTCCCCATGGAAGACATCTGTGGGCCGGGGACACTCCAAATCTTCGTTATTTTAGGGAAATATATTAAGGAAATAAAAATTCAATTATGTCATTTATTGCACTAAATAAATTTATATCGACTGGCATAAATGTTTTGCATTAGCAGATGTTCTTCCCTGCAAACTCGTTCTCCGTGGCCGAGTCTGTGCCACTGCTTCCTGACGGAACAGCGATCGCACGGTGGTGGCACTTTGCAGCAGCATCCTGAGCTTTGCAGAGCTCTGGGATCAGCTCAGCCTTGGGAACACGGGGAAAAATCCCAGCTGGAAGTAGAGGTGTCTGATGTGGGGCTGTGTGCACCCTGTGTGCCAGGCTGGGAGTGAGTGAGGAGTGCCCAAGAACCCACACAGCCCTGAGAAATAAGGATTTGGATCTGCCTCTGCACTATCCATGATTGGAATTCTTGGGTGGTGGTGGTGTCCCTGCCATCAATGCCTTAATTAGAAATTAGGATAGTCACATTGGCATAAATTAAATCAGACTAAAGATGATTAACAAAGTAATGCAAGAAATCATTAAATTAAACCACTGTGCCAAGTCCACTGCTGATCTATCACAAATTTGGGCTGCTAATGAGGTCTTAATTAGTGAGTTGGGTTGGAATAATTCATGTCATTCAATTCGGAGAAGACACTTTATTTTTTTTTTTCCCAGAGACTCGATGCAAATGTATCAACTAATGGGGCCATAAATAAATAAATTAATAAACAAACAGTCCCTGTGCCAGCTCAGCTCTGCCCAGGCTGCGGCAGGTGGCAATTTGCAGCAGATTAGTTCCCCCGGTGCCCCCTGCACCCAGCAGTGTCCTGGGCAGCTCAGCATCCCTTCTTCAGGGCTCAGCCTGCCCTGCACCCCGGAATGGTCCTGCCCATTGTTTTAGGGATGGAAACAGAACTTTTTGTGCCAGCACTGGGTGCAGTGAAAGGGTCCAGCTCTGCCCCAGGGCACAGAACCCACCAAAGGGTCCAGCTCTGCCCCAGGGCACAGGACCCACGGCAGTCACCTCCTGCGGCCCGAGGGGAATATTCCCCGTGTCCAACATCCCCCACCGCAGTGTGTGTCACCACCAGGTCACCTCGCTGGAGGAGCAGCGGCTGTGCCAGCACAGGGCTGCGAGTGGCAGTGTCTGCAGAGTGATAAACCCAGAGAAAAGCAGCCCCAGCTCTGCCAAGAGGGAGATACCCGAGCAGGGATGCTGGTTGGGAATGGGGAATGCCAGAGAGGCAGGTGATGTGGTCCTGGGCTCAGCTCACTCCCCCCGGGGAGGGGCCAGCCACAGCTTCTCTGGGCAGTCTTTGCCAGTGCCTCAGCACCTCACAGGGAAGAATTTCTTCTAACTATCTCACCTAAATCTCTCCTCTTTTAGTGTAAAACTATTCCCCCTTGTCCTAAAATGAGGAGGCCAAAGCTGGCAGAGAAAATTCCTAGGAGCCATCGGG
>NW_008670120.1:17022-26333 GCF_000695815.1 Acanthisitta chloris | reverse complement strand
AACCCAGTTGATTCTACGATTCTATGAACAGATTTGAACATATGTAATCAAAAATGATAAAGCAAGAATTTAATTACATACCTAACTAAAATGGTCTGGTGTCTCAATTTTTTTTGGTGTTGATTACTATGGTATTACAAGTGTGTAACATCCATACTCACACTAAAGAAGTTGGGGCGGGGGTGGAAGCGAATATAATAAACACAAGTCCACACTTAAGCTTGCATTACTCTACACATTGACAAAAATGCTCTGAGTCCCTTAAAAGTCACAGACCCAAAATAGGCAACAACCCACAGGAATGCTAACCAAGGCGTTCATGTGATGTATCATCAAATAGTGGCTGTTGCAGCTTGGGCAAAACCCAAGTGCTTCAAACAGCCAGTATGTAAAGACAGGAAACCTTACACTGACTATGTAATTGCTTGCATTTGGAACAGCTATTATTACATATTGAATCCATATATTATTTAGTGGTTAATGTATGATCTTATACTGGTCCTATCTTGCAACTGCTGATAAGAAAACCCAATAGGAAAACTATTTTACATGAGATTTCCATAGCTGGTCCAGGTGTAATGAAATACATATGTAAGATGTGCATGTTGTTTTTCCTTTTCTTCCCCTTAGCAAAGCCAAAAATACTGTAATCCCTGCAAGGCCTAGCTTCAGTTTCATTCACACAGGACACGAGGCAAGAATTGATTTTATAGATCTATTTATCTATAAATGTGACAGACAACTATTTTAGTTTCCAAATGTGTTAGTTTCTGAAATAATTTCCCAAGTATATTCTTAAGGAAGGTATTTCTTTTATAAGCCAATGTGACAAGCTGTGCACTGTAAATGATATTTTTGAGCACAGAGGACATAATGAAATGTTAAATTTACTTCACAGATCTGTAAATTTACTATATCTTAAAAATATGGCTCCAGTACAAACACTGAGAAAATGCTGGTATTTCTATAGAGGGGAAAAACAAGTGAGAAAAGGGAAAAAAATGAGCATGTAGCAAAACGTATTTCAAGACCTTAAACACTATATTAACTCCAAGACAAAGAGAACCCTCAAGCCACAGACACTCAATTCTAAAACACTGGTGTTGTCTCCTGGATGAAACAGCTCTGTTTGCTATCATCTATACAAGCAAATACTTTCTGAAGAGTGACCTCCTACAATCACCTTTTCAACAAGAAAAACTGAATCTAAGATCTTGCATATCCAAAAGTGTGATTTTCAGAGCCATTATGCATTTTCACAATTTATTTTTGCCTGTGATAAAACAAACCTAAGCACCTCTAAACTTTAAATTATCCATGTCCCTTTGATTTAAGAAGAAGTACGACAGAAATCCTTAAGCATTCTCAACTCTTTATCTCAACACCACGTGGAAATAGTCTGTAATCTTATTGCAAGGTTCTAAATTTAAAAAAAAAATCATCCACGGCAGGAAGAAATACAAGAGTTTCTATAACCTGAAGAAAGAATTACAGAATGAACTGTCAGTACATTTATTATACATTGATTATAGAAGACAACACTATAAATTCAACTTCACATTTGAGAGAATATGAAATAAGGACTATAAAGGGTTTGTATTAACAAAGTCTGGAAGATCACCTTTAGTTTAAGAATTAGATATGGTTACCAAAAGCCTGGAATGTCTTAGAACTGATAACAAAAATCAGTCATGGCAAAGAAATGGCTCACTTGTTGGCCTAAACTTGTTCACTGGACTAAGGCACATGCGAAATTTCTACACAAGACTAAAATTCAGTCTGAGTTGAAAAAGATAAAGGGTGTAACTTGTTGGAGAGCATATCTTATCAACTTTGGATATGAGGGAAAGTTATGACAAGTCTGCAGTGTAAACCAGATACGACTTCATACTTGCTACATGAAATTTCAAGAGTCCACCTAATATTAAATTGCAACAGCTCTTCCAAGGTCACTGCCTATAGACTGGCTGCCAAATACAGTCCTTTGTCTACTTTTAAAAAGCAGAGCAGTCATCTTCCCTTCTCAGTTACCAGCAGCTTGTGTTCGCATTGTTCATGCCCACTACCACTGTGTATATTCCCTTTCCTACAATACTGTGAAAGGTGGTTTTGGTTTTTGTGTTGGTTTGGGTTTTTTAGGCAAGAGAGACAGAGAAAGCTAATATGCAGTCTAACCTGACCTAGTTAATCCAGACTTTTTCTTAAAATATCTAAAAGCCTATACAATTTAATCTTTCCAAATTACACTTTTTCTGCCTGGTCTGAAATAGTGCCTGACTTGAACTGTCTGACAATTTTATAATCGAAAGAGTATGCCAGTTATTTCTGTTGTGAAGTTCATTGTTGTAAGGCTTAAAGCGAGTTTTACAATAGCCTTATTTTGAAAGGCTGAGAGCCCCTTTAAATGGCCAATTCACTACATAGAACAGCTCACATGTAGACTGCAGTATGCTTTCCAAATTTCTTCACAGTAATTATAGGCTAAGGCCTCAATCCCAGAAATCCTCCATGGCCAAATAACTTCACACATCTGAGTGATCCCATTGTCTCAACAGGCACTTACTGTTGTTAACCATCACTGAGATCCATCTGTCTTTGCAGAAAAGGACTTTAAATCCATTGTTCTGAAAATATCAGAATGCATATAGGAGACACACCTTTAAAGTATACTAAGGAAAGACACTTTAATCCTCCCTCCACACCTTATCTTTTCCGGTTTGGGGAGAGTGAAGAAATACATTCCAGATAAAGTATTTGCAATATAAGAAAAAGTCAGAGGTTAGATAAATTAACACCAAGGGAAATCTGTTTCGAGGTGACAAAACAACGCCAGTGAAAAGAAGGGGTATGACAGAGGGGCATGAGAGAGTTATGACAGCCTGTTTACCCAAGGCTGGAGGAAAGGCCTTAACCCTGAAGCACTACTCCACCAGTTCATATTAAAGAAGACATCCAAGCACCTTGGTACATATAAACCAAACGTAAGTTCTCAATTCCCTCAATTACTTGGCTTATTTTGGTGACAGACTATAGAATTTTATTGGACCAGAAAATGAAAATTAAAATCATGTCTTTTATGAAATTCCAAACCTAAGTTTGGGAATGCTGAATGATTTCATTAAAGTAACAAGAGATGCCAAAAATGTGACTGATAATTACAAATGTTAGTGTGACTGATGCAAAAGGTTTTGGTCACTCTTAATTGTTGTTTTCTTTCCTGTTATTATTCAAAACTAAAGATTCTCCTTCATCAGAACTAGAAGATAATGCTCTCTTGGAAAAAGCTATATAATAGAGCACTCACCAAAGCAGCAACCATCTCCAACCATTCTGGAAAGAGTTTAACTCGCATGCGCCTTCAGTTGAAGGCTGGGCATGAAAGCATCTGTTTACAACAGGGTGCTCAAAGTATATGTAAAATGTCTCAAAACCTACTGTGCCCCATTTCTCTTCCTTCCAGCTTTACTCTCCTGCCTTTTTTCCCATTTTTTCTTTCATTTAGCCTTCTTTTCAATCCATGCTGCCAAATTAAGCCCAGGTCTAATCCCTCTACCAGCCTGACTTCTCTAAGTTTGTCTCAGTTTACTCATCTTGCAGCCCTTCCAGCCTGACTTTGTTCACTTTGCCTAAACTCATACAACTTCCTCATATGGGTCACACTGAGCCAGCGCTGGGAACACAAAAGACAGTAAAGGGACAAACACCCTTCTCTCGGTTCTGGTACCCAGACATGGTCCAGGAAGAAATAACAAAGATGCAGTCACAGAAAAGGAGAGGGGAGGGAAGAAGAGACAAAGAAAGTTCAATTACACATAGCTTCAAAATTATATAAAGTAAAAAACAAAGATTAAATTATTTTTAAAATCTTTGTAAATCTTTGTAAAGAGTCCTGAACTTCATTCATTCACCAGAGGGATATAGAACTCTGTGTTTGATCAGTGTGTTAGCAGAAGACCCCCAGCTCTGTAGCAGGCTATATGCTGATGGTTCCATTGAGATGTTGCCATTGCCAGTGAGAAAAAGACAACAATAGTAAGCATTTTAGACCAAATTAAATGTAAAATCAGAACAAAACAGATTTATAGCATATGCTGTGGAGTAGTTGAAGCCTGATGGGGTTTAAACACACCAGAAGTCAAAAACCCTCGGAGGAATGTGCAAGCAGTAATACACAGTATGAAATATTTTCTATTTGCATTTTATTATACAGAAAAAATAGCTTCTTAATCACAGCTGCTTTTTTTGATAATTGCTTATTTGCCACAAATTAGTTACTTAATTTTGCTCACATTTCACCCACCAGAGAACACTCTACTCCGGGTTCTCGCCCAATAAACTCACTTTATCACTGGCCAACCGCAGATTCTTGAATTATGCTCCTACAGATTTGTATAACTTCCAATTGTGCTTTCATTCACTGTCCAGACATAGAAGAGGGTAACTGAAGTCCAACCCAACCAGCAAACAGAATGCAGTAGAACAGGTCATTTAGCCCCAAGCATGTTGTGTAATCAGTTCTGAGGCTGACTTCCCCTCTGCCTTGCTGAACCTTCACTGCGAATCAATGAAACAGGAGCAAAGGCTCTCCATTGCCCTGCAAAACTTTAGGGCAGGAGAAAAAAGAAATAGACTTTATAAAGAGGAAGTAATAAAACCATGATGCAACATTAACACCTAAGATCAAAATAAATTGGAAAGAGCCAAGAGTTTGGTCCCTAAAGACTGCTTTGACATCTTGGCCCAAAACACTGAAAGCAACACTACTCTGCTTTATTTTCACTTCTTTCTGGGGCTGTCCATCACACTTCATGTTCTGTAACTCGATGCTGGAAGCAAATCCCTGACATCAGCAGACTACATATACCTGCAAGCTGTGAGAGGTGGGTGTTAGTCTATGCTTGCTTTCTTAATTTTTTGAAAATTGGTCAGTTTTACATTGACATTAAAAATACCTAATTCTACTGCATTAATCATGTGAGGAGGACTTGGAAAGGAAAGCAAGCTATTTTCTGCAAACAAGTTGCTTTCTCTGATTCTCGAAGAGCCTCTTAACTACTTTCTTTTTTTCCTATTCTTTTTTTTACAGCGTTGGCTTTTACTAAGAAAAGACCTGCTGTGTTTCCACCTTTGCATACATGTTCTTTCCACAGTCCAATCTGCTCAAAATATAGTTATAACTCATCAACAGGAAGACCTGACATCCTTCCCTTAAGTTCACTTCTCCCTTTTCTTTGACTAGCTAACATTCTGCTACTGGGATCTTTCTATTTTTCCTCATACCTAAATGCATATAAGGAAATAGATTGTATCTACTCAATTGCCCTTATTGTGTTTTAGGGCTGTTCACTGTTGGCCACTATTTCTGACTTGCTGGTCAAAGTATATGCAGGGTATAAAATTATAGCACCAACACAGATTCCTCCCTAGATTTGCCATAGATATGTTAAGCTTACTTTCCACCTTCAAGAATATTTCACCTTCTCCATAAATAAACAAGCTGTGTGAACATAGTGCCAACAGCAATTTTGTATGTTGTTAATACATAAAACTATACTATGCCAGGTATATTCAAATTCCATTAACCTATGAGCTCAGTACTTAGTGGGGGTCAGAATAAACTTGCTACACTATTTCCATGACATGTCCATCTTCCAAATGCTGCGTGAAGTTCAGATCCCTCCCTTAAGTTACAGATATTTAGAAAGGGTTCAAAAAGAGGCAGTGAAAAGGATCCAAAGCATGGGATAGCTGCAAGGTCCAATCGAGCAAACAGGAAGTCTTTAAACTGAAAAAAGCATAACTCAGTAGGGAAAAAAATAAGTGGTAATGGAAATAAAATTTCACTATTTATTCGCGAGCTATTAACAGTTTGATACCTCACATTGGTGATTAATAAATATATGTTGTCACTGATTTGCTGTAATTAACCACTGCTCTGAAACTTCAGAGTTTAATCCATGATTCTTTGCTCTGGTCTTAGAAGGGGGAGAGGAAGCACTACCTTCCACAGTATCAGCACCATGCTATTCATGTGTTAATCTCTGTTAGTTTCTACATGTATATGGCCAATGCATGATAGGCCTTATCAGAGTATGTGCACTTGGCACAACAGTTAAGCCATCCTAGTTTCAAGTTACCCTGTCCTAGTTTCATATCAAACCTTTCTCTATCAACAACAGTTTCACTTCAGTAAGCTAATAATACCCCCTAAAACTGTATGCATCAGCAGAAAGATTCTTAACAGCTGCAACTATAAATGAAAATTTAAAAAAAACCCCAACCAAACAAAAGGAAAACACCAAAGAAAGAGTCCAAGTGTTTCTGTCATACAAGGAGGAGTGACAAGGAAGTCCATGTGTCAGTCCACGCTAATGCATGGGCCAGTGTCAGCCTAGGGAAGACTCTGGCAGTTAGATCTGCTCTCAGCACCACTTATACCTGGTTTTACATTTAAAATAAAGAAAAGAAGGTGATAGTTCACATAAGATGTAGCTAAAGCTATCAGAGATTGCCAAGGGATGGTGTGGGTGCTAAGGAATTGCTTTAGCAATAAAAAGGCAGTGGAAAAAAAATTTCACTGGTAAGGACTAACATTAAAAACCACCACTCAGTTTAGGGGCCTGCAGCTATACAAAACTGCTGTACAAGTACCCAGGTGCTTATTACTTACCCTGTTCCTACTCTTCCTTAAGCACTGACTTTTAACCCTTGCCAGGGACAGGATGCTGAGCTAGTTGATCCACTACAGCTGTTCTCGTGTTTCAGGGACATAATGATACCCTCTTTCAGAACAACACTCCTATTTAACACAAGCCAGTGAAAAGTTTTCACTTTAAAATGCTGGTAAGCAGGAATATTCTCAAAGGCAGAAAACAACAGTACAACCTGACATCAATTTGGTTAAAGTCCTCTCTGCCTTCTTTGGCTGACATGAGAGAACAAATCAAAGCTAAAATGAATAAGTGAAATATTATTAAAACTGTAGGAAAAATTGTATATTTAGTACCTAAAGACTTCATGGACATATTATATTAAATTATTTTATTGTACGCTTCAGACTCTACATATATGACATCACACTTCCTATGTTTTGATTCCTTCTTCTTACACTACTCATACAGTTAGCTTGGGAGAAGGACATAATAACACTACATCATGCTGTCAAGTCAGTAATAATTTCCTCACCAGCATCTGTTGACAAAGCCAGTGTGCTTTAAGCACTTCAGCAGAGCTGCAGCAGGAAACCAACAAGATTATATAATATCGAAAAGTTGGAAAGAACGAATTATTAGGATTGTGATTCGTCTTCTTCCATACTATTATGCTTGTTTGCTTTGGAAGATGATGAAACATAGTTTTGTAAATAAAACTCTGGCAGGAAAGACTGGCGAGACCATTCAAGGACTGTGGGCAGCACTGACTTCTAAAACCAACATTCTCATATCTTATAAACAAGTCTTCAAAGAACTGACCATGGAATTTGTGAGAAACTGAAGTTATAAGTTATTTATTTTCAAAGACTTAAGAGAACAAGAAATTAACTGGTTACTAAAACTCTACATACACACTGCCATAATTTTCATCCCACAAAGTTTAATGCCACACCAACCCATTTATAATCTGAAGGCCCGACTAGCAGTGTAACGCCATTACAGGCTGTTCAACTAAAACAATATCAAGTCAATTTACACCTTTTTTTTAAATTGTTGTTGTTGTTAAAAAAACCCAAACATCAGAGTTCAGGAAATCACTAGCATGATAAATGGATAAAATGCAAAAGACATTTCAACACCTGCAACTCATTCAATAACGACATCCAATAACTAAGATAAAACATTTTTCCCCTTAACCTAAGAATATTCCAATCAATTTTTGGGGTTTTTTTCTTGACAAGAATTTTTAAATCCTTGAAGAAGTACTTTCTTAAGTAGCCCAGCTACCCATGTAAACATAATGTATAGCAACGTGTGCTCCAGACAAATGGACAAAATCAACTTCAAACATTACTGACAAAATAAGCAAAATCATGGTTCAATTGTCAGATATCCTGTGTTCAGCTGCATTAGCAGTATGGAGTACAGGCAAAATCTCTGCAGCCTAATTACAATCCAACAGAAAAAAGTAAATTATCACCAGTTACTGGCAATTTAACTGTGCTGTAAACTAGCTGAGCCTCATGCTTGACCTTGTGATCGGAGCAAGTCAATTCGTACAGCATCGTTTGAGAGTGACTATGTTCCTTACTTAAGAAGAACAATAAACTCTTTAATGCAAATACTGCTAACATGAAAAAACAGGTTGCATGTAACTTAGAAAGAGAGATTTAAAACTGTCATAATGACTGTTCAGTCCAGTCCGTTTTATACCACATGCATGGAAAACAAAAGCAATGCTAATGGTGCAAAATGACTTTGAAGACCCTTCTTCACATCAGCTGTGGACAAGAGGAACAATCTGTTAATGCAATTTCCATGCATAAAGACTATAACAGAAACTGAAGTTCTCTATGGAGGAAGTAAGTTACTTTTATTGTTTTCTTTGTATTCTTTCTTTTGTTCATAAAGGGCAATAGCTAAATAGAAACAAGCATACATGTGAAAGGAATTCATGTGTAGTCAGAAAAGATAACTAGATCTTGCTTGCAAAATTAACCTCTCGTGTAGTACAAACTTCTTGATTACATAGAACCACCTGCACTTGCTGAAAAGTACATTCTGTTCCTCAAATAATGCCTCAAGTATTAGTTCACTATATCATATTTTTCATGTTGGTGTTTAAGGCATGAAAATTGACTGTTTGGGTCTCTCACTTCAGGCAAAGGTCTCCAACCCCTAGGTAAGGACAGTTTAGAAGAGCTGCAGCATTTTACACCACGACCTGTTGGCACATTCCTGTTTTTCAGTGGCACTGCTGTCACTGCAAGGAGATAGTAGCGGCTGCAGCAGCAGCTTTTGAATTACCAGTTTACAGGTTGTCATGCTAAGGTTAAGTATTGCCAATTTTATGTTAACACCATATGCCAAATTGTAAACTGTCTCCACGCTGAAGTCACAATATAAGCAACTAAGCTCGTTCAACTGAAGCAGGAATCTCTATAGCTATTGAAAAGAACCAAGCTCATTCAGGACACACACTCCCACAGACGGACCAAAGTACCTCGAGATGTAAACACCAGTGAGATCATTTGTTTGCAAACCATTTTTACTGCAAATAAGGTTTAATCATCTGATTAAGTGCCTTGAAAAACTTGGTCTGACAACATTATAAAAATCCACCTCCTGCTGAGCTTGCCCTAAACTTAAATAATATAA
>NW_008670120.1:9808-16994 GCF_000695815.1 Acanthisitta chloris | reverse complement strand
TTATTTAATAAATTAATTAAATAAAAATAGTCAAAACAGATGCAGTCCTCTCTTATCACATAAACAGCCCTTAATTCTGAGTAAAATTATGGAGACCTCTCAGTTTCACCTCACTGGTTGGCTAACCCTGTGTCATAAAGGAAAGTTTGAACTTTTGAAGAGACTTGTTACACACTTCAAGCCCAGCCACTAGCCAAGAATTGTGACTCTATCAAACTTTAGAGACAGTAAAAGCAAACAAATGCTGAGAAAAAAAGAACTGACTAGACAATTCATATTATCATCACATTCAACAGTTAAAATATTGACCTAATAACATCTTTCAGTTCTGGAGATTTCACTCTGTTTAGAAAGAATTCTTTTTGCCCTCTGTTAAGTTGATGGAAAACAATGAACTATCCTAGTGTAATATTTTTTTTTACAAGCTAAATAGTATAGCTCTCCTCCTAGAATATTTAAACCAATAAATATTAGTTTATATGGCCTAATTATTAAGGAACTGAGAGTTTCCCAAGGGTAAATATTTTAAATTGACCTAGCAAGGAACAGGGCAAATGGGCTAAAAATAAAATACAGATAAGTCATGATAGAAATGACCTCCACAAATGGCATAGGTGGATGTACATTGCCTTTTCAAGCACTGGGACAATGTTCTGCTTATAGGGAGGCAGATACTTCCCTTATCATTATAATGTCACTCTACTTCTCATTAGGCAGCAGCGTAACAAGGAAAAACACTAACTTCAGTACTACAAAGAGATTAGTTTTGATAAGCAACAAAAGCAAGTTCTGTTCAAAGCTGACAGGCAGCATCCCTTCCAGGCAGGGCTTTGGTACCAGCCCTCCAAGCCTCCACATGCATAGCAATTTAATTACTTAGCATGTTAAAACACACTATGCTCAGAGAATGCACAATTTCACAATACCCACTTGTTCTCCATAATACTGCCAGTAAAAGTCTCACAGTTACACAAAGGAAACAGCTACTGGAGGACCTAACAGGCACACGGAATACTACAGATGTAATTACTACATATATGTATGTATTTAGTATATAATACCACATCGTCACAATTTCTGTTTTTCTCAGTGGAGGCAGTGAAGGACAGGTCACATAAAAGCTTTCAGATGGCATTAAGAGAAACAAGATGGTTCAGCATTGGTTTTAAGATAAAGGTGAATCCCCAACACGGCACTACTCAAAACCTTTCAAATAAGACATGAGGCTAAAAAGACAAATCACTGTTGACTAATTATTAAAGAAGCCTAAAAGTTTGGGTGACAAGACTTTCTCCAGAGTGGTTTCAGTTAACATTCATTTGTTTAGTCCCATATAGTATCAAAGAGTTTCCCACAGAAGACCAGGAGTATATGAGGTTAGCGTTTTTTCCCAACATCATCCAGTTTCCACATGCTTTTGACAGAAGGCATATTCACAACTGAGTAACAGCCTCAATGGCTTTGTAAGCCTCAGTTAAGTACTTAAGTATGAGTGGTAATGTGAATGGCAGTACTGTACAGGCTTTATAGAACTGCTGTCCTGAGAGCCAAGGGACTTAGCAGGCCTGCTGAAATAAGCAGACTTCTGCTAACTTATTGCCCTCTGCATGAGGACAAAAAACTACAATTACTTTAGAAATTCCGTATTATTAACCTTTTATCTACATAATATATGTGCAGTTTATGATTCCATTTTCATTAGCTAAAAATAAGAAGAAAAATAAAGAAAGACTATTTCTTAATCCTTCATTTTCTCATTGCATGGTCTTGGATTTATTTTTTAAGCTGTGATTCTGTACTTTACGACATAAACTGTAAACTTATGATGAGCACTCTATTGCCCATACAAACTTATCCAGATTGGATAAATTCGTGTCTGTGCTCATTTGTACTCCAAGCTTACGTTCTGCAGCTATGCAGCTTTTGATTTAACTACTTTATTCCCACAATCATTTTAAGTCCAGATATATTATTGCCATTTCGTTCATGTTGCTAAGATACCAGGCTTACAAATTCTTCCAGTCCCACAGACTTAAAACACAAACTGTATTTTTAAACAGAGCTCCTGATTTTGGCAGGTTCACCTGCTAAAGCCCAGAGTTAGACCTAATGCCTCTGCAATCCCATCACGCTCTGGAGGGCCTGCAGTCTAGAGAAGGATGAGATCTCCCAGTTACTGGGATGGTCCTGCCCTTCCTCAGGAGACAGGACAGATTCTGTATTATGAATTCATCTCTTCTTAGACTTAACAGAGCAAAAATATGTTAAAAGACAGCTAAAGGATAAGAATATCTAAATATTACTAATACTAATCAACAAACCAAACAGCTGATACTAAGTGGGTAAGAGAGACCTACAAAAAGGGCACATGCAAGGAGGCCCTTGCTTTGGTCTTGTCAATGAGAGTTGCTGAATTAAAAACACAAAAGAAAAACTACCTAAGGAATGAGAAACACAAATGTTCATCTCCTGCATGCAAGTTTATTTAAAACATTTTTGGAAGTATGTTCTTACCACCTTAAAAAGAAAACTAGCACCAGATTCTGATCTACTACTAAGATAATTACTATGATTTACTGCACAATAAAACATTTTCCATGTATAGAGGCCCCTAAATTACTGTTCACTTAAATAAAACAATAGGGCTTATTACTATTACTGTCTCTTACTGAGAGTCTAGAATTGGGGCGAGTAGGTAAGTCATTAGCAAAAAATACATTGCAGGAAAAAAAATAATTCATATTTAGGTATAAATGCTCATTCTAATACTTCAGCATTACAATGACATAGGGGCTGCAGCATGTGCAGCAATTAGCACTGCTTCTAACAATGCAAATGAAACAACCACCTCAGCTGTATGGACTCAATTTACAGATCTAATTTCACAACAAGGGGCAGAACACTGGCTCCAAAACTATATATTTTACTGCAAACTCTTGTCTCCATCTTGAAGTGATAGAAATGATTTATATAAACAATAACCAGAGTAGCTTCAGACTTTCAGCATAGGTTGCAAGTATTGTGCTAGACAAGCAAGGCACTTGCTTTATTAAAAGTGCCAGATACTCAGAACATAGAATTACATACAGAAGACAATTGTTCACCCAATAATTTCCTGACTCTTAAGTGCTGGACTTGATCATGCTGTTGTTTGCCCAGAAATGGGCCATAAGGAATTTTTATGTAGCTTGGTCTCCTGGCTTGTGATACCTGTATTGGTATACAGGTTAAATAACAGCACATCCAAGACATATCTAATCAATCAGAAGGAATACAGATAAAAAGAATGCCTATAATGATATGGCACAACTATCTAGTACAATGCCAACATCCAACAGCTAAGTGTGGCAAAGGTAAAATGTATGAAGGAAGAGACACTGCAGGGAACAGGGAACAAAGACAACTGAATGTTAATGGGAGAGGACAAGGTGATAAAACCCCGAAACTCAAGAGGCCAAGTTTGATTTTACACACAATAAGAGGAAGTGACCAGAGTGTACATTTAACCAAGTTTACTATCAAACAGGAATGACTTTCTTTCCCTCCTTCTGTTCAGCTCTTTCATCATTGCCACAAGAATGTTAATGCTTTCACTCCATTAACTGCTTAAATTAAAAAAGAGAGGAAGAGCTTCCCAGTACTTTTTTCTTTTTATTACTTCAGTGTTTTTATAAGTGTTCACAGTAGAAACTTTGCAACTTTTCACCTAGTCAAAAGTTCAGCTCATATGATGTTTCTGTTGCTTCCAACAGCCCCTTTACTTAAATGGGTTTTGCCTCTGTTTTACAGAACTGAAGCTGAATGAAACTGACTGTTAATTTCCGCACCAAAGAAATACTGAACAGTGAGACTTCCAAAATCCTGCTGCAGAAAAGACCAGACAGCTGCAGAATAGCCACCCTCCTACTTGACAGCAAGCCTGTCATTTGTCAGAGGCACGTCAGTATCTGCCGGGTATCAGAAGTCGTCCAGTACAATGTAACTGTTAGGTAAGCACACAGAAAAACATTCAGCCACTTTCAGGTTTAAAGTATCTCTCTGAAGAACAGATTACCTAAACAGAAAAGGATCCAGTTTCCCAATTTAAAAACAAAACAAAACCCAACAAAAAATACACCACCCAGAGAAATTTTCTGGCTGAAATTAACTTACCAATCGATGCATCCCCATCCAAGAGATTGTCATCTTCAGAGGTCTGAAAATCCATAATTACACCTGCTCCATCTAAAAGCTCCTCATCACTGCTTGCACTGGTTATACTGTTGTAACTGTTTCGATAGTAGCCTCTATGAAACAGCTGCTCAGACTCCATTTAGCTGCTTTATAGCCTATAAAAAAAAAGGCATTTGAATATTCAAAAGACTAGGTAGTTTATATCAAAGAAAACAAATCGAGTATTTCATGTTTTGGGGAAAAATTGTTAAGGTCACAATACCACAAGTTACACAAAAACATGGCAATAATAAAGAACATGTTATATATAGAACATTTTACACAAATCTTCAGTGATTTTTAACTGGCTGATGCTTCCTCATCCCCTCCCTTGGGCTAACATAAACAAAGTTACAGGAATGAGCACACAGCAGTCCCCAAATTAATCTGATTCAATAATTATCAGTTAAGAGAGAGAATTTCATTAAAGCCTTATATAAATCCACAGCTTGCCCACACCTGAAATGCTTTACATAGTGCCAGAAGTCCAAAAGGATTACAGAACAGTTGAAACAGGTTACAGAAGAGCACCATGACAACAGAGAATAAAATAGCTTTCCTTCTACAGGGCAACAAAATGGATCAGGACTCCTTACTGTGGAAAACATGCAATGTAGGAGGTGAAACAACAGATGTCAGCAGAATCACAAGTGGCATGAAGAAAGTGAAGTTGTTTTTCAGTGGTCCCTATACATCATAATGAAAAAGGTGAGGTGACAAGCAGAGAAAAAAGGTCTGTTTTCTTGACACAGCATGTAGGGAAGTGGTGGAATTCTTTGCCACTTTGCAGAAGAATGCAATGGCTCATAAAGCAGTCAGACAAACTCAGAACAACAACAAAAAACATCAAAAGCTATTAAAGATGTCACCTGTGGTGGAAATACTGGAGGTTAGGAGAGCATTCTGGAGGTATGCATATGCTTATTCTCTTGAACTCTTCCCTAGAGATCTGCTATTGGGCAAGACAGGGCCCTTTGGCTTTACTCATTATTATTTCTTTTAAAAAATTGCTTACAATTTAAAACATACTCTGTTCAAACAAATTTATTCCGTTCATCTCTATGTGAAAATTCCTCTTGATCTTCTACCATTTTACAGGTACTGAGAAAAGCTTAATGGACAGCCAAAAACATTTCACACTGTCATATGATAAAGCACATTCTATCTGAAAATATATAGCATCTCCGTTTTTTACTCAAATAAATCAGATCAAAATGTGTAATTTAATCAGAAGCTACACTTGAAACTGTTCAACAGATACCAGCATTTCATAGAGTAATTTTTCGCATTCCCCAAAATTACAGTACCTACACAGAACATGCCCCCCAAAAAAGTCAGAACAAAACCAGTCTGACTATTCCATTATAATGCTCACAGACAGGCCTGCTAATATCACTCTGCCAGCACCAGCAGGGTGCTATCATAAATGGAAGCCACACAGCACAGCTGAAATGAGACACTGAGACTTCCCAGAAGTGTTTCCACTCACTGTATCATCCATTGCCCTTCTCCACCTGCATCATGCACCACAGTCATATTATAGACTCTCATCTGCTAACTGGCCTCCTGCTCAAGTGAAATCTTTATTTTACATGACTTTTCCTACATTCTGATGAGGTTTGCAAGGACACAGAACACTCTCCTGCCTTGTCCATAGAAGTAGGACTAGAAGACAAAAAGCACAAGACACAAAAATCTCCCTGTAACACAATGTAAGGTTTTGTCTATTGTGTTCCTTTCCTATTGTATACCTGACTTTTTTTAATAGTGCCTTTTTCCCCGACTCATTTAGCAATCCTCACTACAAAGAAGAAAACCATTAACAAGGAAGAGAAAGACCACTGTTCAGTTAGCAATTGCAAAAGGTTTGTAAACTTATCAAAACAAAAAAGAGGTAGCAAATGTAGATCCCAAAAGTACTACTACTTTTGTGTCAAGCCCAGGCCTCCAAACTCAAAATCCAAACTTCTCCAAGAACTCCTGAGGAGCCCCACAGTGAGCACAGAAAATGGAGAGAATCTCTCTCTTGTAAACCACAGGCAGAAATGCAGCTGGCAAAAGCAATTCTTTGAGCTCAGAGGGAAACGATTCTACAGTGTTAACCGGCACAAAACAAGAAGGAATGAGTACTGGGCTCTCTCTTTAACAATTAGCTGTTGTGTTTCACGCATACTCATGGCATGTCTAGTGTCTATTTTGTCTTTTAATTACTGCACCAAGTTTGGAAGCCACATACAGTTTTTTCATCTAATAAAGACATTTTCCTGTAATATTCTCAGCAGAAATATTTATAATTGTACAAAGATGGGACACTGAAAATGTATCTTTCAAAAGAAAAGATAATTTTATTTACATTAAACTCCGCAACTTCAGTTAATTTTACTATGAACGTGGTATTCATAGTGTTCTATTAGTGTTCTAAGGAACTATTAAAAAAAGTCAGGTATACAATAGGAAAGGAACACAATAAGCAAAATAACTCTCCCCTTGGATAAATGTCTCTCCCTAGATAAATGTCAGAGCAGTGGATTACAGATATTAAATCTTCCAATAATTAAGAAGATGCTTTCAGACTGGGCTACAATGGAAGGAAAGTTTCATCAGTTGGTCAGTGACTGACACAAAACCAACAGACCCTCCAGAGCCAGACCAAGCAAACTGCAAAGAACCCCTGAAGCACCTCTCCACAAACGTGATGCCACGTGCCAACTGCTCTGGCACACACATGCCTCCAGTTATATGACAGGCATGATGCTACAGGCCTTCTCCTTTCAAAACACTACTTGTATCCTGCTGCTGAAGTATTGCTGCTGACAGACCTCTCCAACAACCAAGCAAAAGCTGTAATACCAAAACCATTCCTTTTGAGGACCTCAAAAGCAAATCAAGATTCTCAAGAGCAGCACATTACTTCTCTGTGTTCCAGGGAGTCAAGTACCCCAGCTATTTTGTATCTGACACTGTTACAGAACCT
>NW_008670120.1:0-9793 GCF_000695815.1 Acanthisitta chloris | reverse complement strand
GAATGCAGCAAATTAAGACCAGGAGAATGTTACCTGTTCAATAAGCTTCACACAGGACTAAAATTTTACTTCTTAAGAGCACGTCAGTCACTAACTTGTCCACCACTACCTGGAATTAATGGGGGGAGGACAGCTCAGGACAATGTACAACAAATTTTCTTATGTGCCTTTCAGAAAAGGGTTTATTTAACAAACTAGGATAAAAAGTTAGTGATACTCTATCTTGAGCTGTGTTAAACACTCAAGAAAGCTTAAAAGCATACATTCACAGGACCTAAAACATTGCCAGCAGGTGAGAGATCTGCCTCACTTGAGTTAAGGCAATGGAGTGATGCGCACACAGAGACTCCTGCTCAGAAACAGACTGCTAGCAGCATTAATAATGAAGAAAGCAAAAGCCAGGAAAATGATTTCTATGACTACAACAGCCCGAAGAGAATTAGTATCGTGCCTGATCCACTCTGGTGCAGAGTATCCTTTGTGGAAACCAGAAGAGTGCATTCATACAAAAGAGCCTGCACAAATGCTTATGGAGTTGTGAAGAGAGAAGTAACCAGCCAACTTGCCATTTTATAATGTCAGATTCATTCCATAGATTCCCTGCCCTACCCAAATGGGAACTAAAAGGCAAGGGAGGAAACTGCAAATGGGGAAAAAAAGTTCTGGCTGAATGGGAGTCAAACTCAATCTCCTGAAAAACCAAACAAAAAACTCCACACCAGGTTCCCAATAAATTCTAGTTGCAGTAAATATTTAACAATAAACCCTTTTTTTCCAACTCAGACTACTGTGAAAATCCAAAAGAAACTAAAAAGGATGAGAACATTAAAGATACTATCTCTAATTTCTACAAAGCACAAGTTTTGATCCACAGTCTAGCCCAGATATCTCAGAAAGCAGACACAAAAAATGCTTCAGATTATCTTTGAAAATAACATTTTAAAAATTGAAGCAATGCACTATGAGAATAAAAAAAATAAAAAAAATAAAATACAAGCAATATTCATGAAGCTCTTGGAACCGGAAAGGAATTTGACTCAACTCACATATTGAAGTCTTCTATGAAAAGACTGTAAAGCAAAAAAGGTGCAACTAACTCATCACGCTTCCATTACTAAGGAACTTCCAGGATGTCTGAGCCATCAAAATGCTTTTACAAAACAGAGAAGCCTCTGGCACTAAACAACAAGAAAATGGCAAAACAAACAAACTAAAAAACCCAAACCACCACAGAAACACCCAAACAAAACTAAACAGAGAGCTAAAGCAGATAACTTACCTGTTACGACTAGTGAGAGCAAAGAAAGTAATAAGCATAGAGATATAGCAAAGTGTGAAAAAATCTAATTAAATACAGTGCAGGCAGGAACTAAATCAGTAAAAGAGAATGGTGGATAAACAGCTACATTAATAGTAGAAAAAGCATATAAGGCTATTGCAGCTTTCTGCAGAGTCTCTTATCACAGGCACTTCTCTGCTCTCCAGCATCAGACTTATCTTTCAAGCTCTACAATTAAAAGGTCAGAGAAGCAAGTCAGCTGAGGGAACCACTTCCAGTGCAGACATGCCTCTGCAGAAGACAGAGTAGGGCAGTAAGAAGTCTGATTTACAGAACATTTGTTGTCAGGTGATCCAAGCAATCTGTAAATCTCCATGACGTGCTCTGCTGTCCCATAAAAACACTTTTCTACATCTCAAAGAGGTGGCAGGAAACAAAAGCACCTCAAACTTGTTATTTCTCCAGGAGGGGGGTGGAGTGAAAACTTAAAAGTACTTTCCCAGATAACAAATTTGTTTTAAAGAGTTAAAAGTTAAAAACAACAAAAAATCTCCCAACAACAAAAAAGGCAACAAACACCACCAACACAAAAAAGCAAACAAATAAAACCCCCCGCAATGATTATTAACATAAAAGCTCTTACTCAAAGTGAGAAGAATCTTGATAAATAAAAAAAAATTTAAAAATCAGTGTAATATTCAGTTTTTCTGGTCAGTACTAGCAACTAAGAGCTAAAAGGTTCATCTGCACCCTAACTCCCACATATCTTCCTGCAAACCCTACACCAGGACAGCACCTAGTGAGAAGTGCTATTCATCCCTAAAGCCAAAGGAGATGAAATTAAAATTATGAACACAATCTTTACACATAAGAACATGTCCTACAGTAGAGAAAATGCAGCAAAATTTGCTGAAAATTTAAAAAAAAAGAATTTAAAACGTTTTAACTGTTAAGAACCTTCCAAAGTGATTATTTGCTATAAAATAGTAATGAATTCTATATACATCTTATTTTTCAGTATCCAACTACTGTATACTTTAAGAACAGGTAAATAATATGACAAAAATGTTTCTCACACCCACACTTGAATTAAAATTTTAACATGCATCCCATGTATGGTGAGATATGACACAACACCTGCCCAAAAGAGGGAGGTACTCAAAGACAGCTTTGATCACTTAATTCCAAATCTCCCATATTATGTTAAAATACTGCAGTATCATATTTTTAAATAAACCTGCCTTCAGAAAGAAATGCTGAGTTCAGATATTATAAGAACTTCACAATGGTTCTAAAACAAAGGTCATGTTGTGGCCACTCTTAGTCTGACCAGCATGAAAACTACAGTTCCATTTTCATTGCAGACTAAGTGTATCTAGCCTCCATTTATTTATTTAGTCTGTGACATGAAAACATTTAAGATGGATGAGAACATCATTCACCTTCCAAACTCTAGGTTTGGAAAAGGGGTGAATAACTTGTGAGGAATTTCACACTGCAATTTTTAGATTGCTGGCAGATTATTTCTTCATAAAAATAATCAGAAAAATCTTACACTTCACATCAAATTCAGAACGGAAGATGAGCAAAATAGCAGCTTTCCTGAACTTTCTCGAATCCACTTAGACCACAAAAATTCTTAAGGATGCTCAAGAATACAAACTGTTAAAATTTAGTGAATGCATATGCTAACCTTTATGGAAATATACACACAGATCATTCTCTGTGGCATTCAAAAAAACCACATTGGAAAGTAACTTTTTCTCTTCTCTTTACTGTGAGGGTGGTGAGGCACTGGAGCAGACTGCCCGGAGAATTTGTGGATGCCCCATCCCTGGAAGTGTTCAAGGACAAGTTAGATGGGGCTTTGAGCAACCTGGTCTACTGGAAGGTGCCCCTGCCTGTGGCAGATGATCTTTAAGGTCCTTTCCAACCCAATCCATTCTATGATACCAAACTGATCTCAGGAACAGGACTGCTCCTACCACAGTCATTTAGTAAGAAATGATCTTGGTCAATTTCTAGGTCATCATTAGAAAAATAAAGTCATGAAGGAGCACTGCCAGTTAACTGAAGCTATTTGAGTTTAAAACCAGTAGACTCCTAGGTCCCTAGTAGGTCTGTTTCCAAAAATGAACAAAGATAAAGCTTGGTCTAGTTTCATTCACAGCTACTTCCAAAATAAAACTGACATTTGTAGAAGAAAGATACATACTAAAAAATGAATAGTGGAAGAAAGAGACATACTCTAATATGAACAAAAACACAGACAAACCTACATGAAAAAACTTACAGTCTTAGCTTTAAAACTGTAACAAAACCCTAATACTCATATCTATGTTCTACTGAATGTTACCACTCTTAGCCAAAAACACTTAACAGCCTAAAATTTTATGATATGACTAATACAGAATATCACCACTATATACATGATCTTCACA
The DNA here is from genome assembly GCF_000695815.1 of Acanthisitta chloris. Lineage (NCBI taxonomy): Eukaryota > Metazoa > Chordata > Aves > Passeriformes > Acanthisittidae > Acanthisitta > Acanthisitta chloris. The sequence continues at coordinate 6,073 of NW_008670120.1, read as the reverse complement.
AAAGCAGAATCTATAATGAATACTCATTTGATAGTACTTTTTATCTTCTCAGCTGTTAAAAAACCCAAAAAACCAACTAAAATCTGATAGCCAAATTACAAGATGAATACTGAACACATGCTTCTAGTCATATGACTCCAAATATTAAGGGCATTGACTTAAGTTTGTATTCCAAACTGCTTCATCTCCACTCTCTAAAATGTCTTCACCAGTAAGGTTTGGCTACCCATAGTTATTAGGGCTGAAGAATTATACCCACTGGCACAAAGATATCAGCCTACCCAATGGCAGGGATTGCTTCTTTCACATTCACCAAGTTAATAATGTGAATACTTTTTGATGGCATTCAACCAAAACTGGATGGATTAGCCGAAAACTCCAATTTAAACTTACTAAACTAACCTCATTTATTGATACATTAGAAAAAAATATCTGATATCAGAGTTGAAGAGTATTCTTCCACACAGTTACAGTAAAAAGCAGCTCCATGAGTAGTAAAGACTTTGAGGCATCTTCAGTCAACAGTTTAAAAAGAAGGAAAAAAAAAGAACATAATCCCTTAACATGAACCTGAACTAAATATAAAAGCAAATATAACTCAAGAGCTTAAGCTTCACAGGCAAGTGCTGATCCCTAGTCAAGTCATGGCAAACAACTGTGTCCATGACTGCCACTTCACAGCAAGCCTAAAATACATGTAAAGATATAGTATTAGGTTCTAAACTAGTTGGTCACACATAAAAGTTTATTACAGGTTTCTCAGGGAGGTAGTGGATGCCCCAACACTGGCAGCATTCAAAGCCAGGCTGGATGAAGCCTGGAGCAACCTGGTCTAGTGGGAGGTGCCCCTGTCCATGGTAGGGGGGGTTGAGACTAGATGATCTATAAAGGTCCATTCCAACCCCTAAAATTGTATGATTATGTGATTATCTCAGGGCCACACCTGAGTTATCTTTCATGTCATTTTATTCAATGTAATTCAGCATTGTCAAATTGGAATCTGAAAAAGCACCACTATCCCCACTTCAACTCTAAGCATCTTCCCAATAACAGCAGCTACCACAGATTTTTAAGGTCCTTGTACTGAATTCCAGTTTCTTTAGAGACACACTAAATCCCCTGAGATCAAGGAAAAAGCCCTATAGAGCTCTCCAAAACACAGCACAGGCACAAGACCACTGCTCGTGAGATCTTGTGGGGACCCCTGGTGGTTCCTGGTCCTTACTCTCCCTACTAAGGATTTTCCAGCTTCAAAGGAGCCAAACATCGCCAATCAGGAAGACACCCATTGCACTCCGGTTAGAAATTACAAGCCTTTGGTCACCAAACACCGAAACAGGCTGGGCACTCCCCTTGGTATGTGTTAGGAGGAGATCAATTGATAGATGCACTATGCAGAGTTACTCAAACCTCAAGGCCAGGAGCCCTGACAATAATACTCTTGGCCTTTTTGTTGCTCTGGATCCTCTCAAGCACAGTGTTAAGGCAGCAGGTGAGGAAAGACTGACATGATCTGAGAAGAACACCTGTATCTGGCTCATGGCTGACCTTCTTGGTTGGACTACACAGAAACCACCTCATTTTTGTATAAACAGCAACCATCACCAGTTGCCATTCTGGTTATTTTCAAAGGATGAGATAAATATATAAACCTGTTTAGAGAGACCTGTGAATCTCTGATGTTAGTAAGATTTTAGTAAAAAGCAGGAACATGATATTAAAAAATATATTCTAACCAAAGGAGATTAAAAAAAATAAATAAATAAAAAGGCAGTGAAGTTCCAGATGCACAAACACCACCAAAAGTGAAGTATTCACTAAATCAAGTGTGTTAGCAGATCTGAATGCACAAGTTCCCCTCACTTGAATACTCTTCTCTCCAGCTGTAAAGCCCAGTTGGGTGGTTGGCAAGGGCAACTTCTAAAATTATGTCTACTTTGTCAGGGTCTACATAAGGTAGATAAGTTTTTGGCAGGAGAGTCTGGAGCAAAATTTACAGTTCAATAGTGGTATCAAGTTGAAAGCAAGACTCAAGGTGGGTATTTTATGAGAAAAATAAAAAATTGGATTCATGTGAGATATTTAATATTACCAAAAAATATTTCACTAACAGTTCACTAAAAGGCTTCTAGTTAACAGAGTACACAAGAAGGTCAGTTATCTTAAATGTGCTACATAACCACAGAGATGAGGTCAGTTCACTGGGTTCACAGATCCAATTATTAAAAATAATCTATCCTCTACCTACACCAAGAACCAAAACATTTTTTACAAATTGTTAAGAGAGGAATAAACACTGAGATTTTTGTAACTGTGGTAATGACAAATACTTAGTGCACAGGTTGTTAGGTCTCCTCGAGTGTCTTAGAAGCTTTACTGCATAACTTAAAAGAATAGTCACATCGCAGCACAAAACAGAAGAAAACTGTTAAGTCTGTAAGACTCATAATAATTTAAAGTGTTTATTATTCTTGTATTTTTTTAGATGAGTATAAAATTTTTCTGCAAGACAAGCAGCAAAAGTCAAGTAACAATTAAATCTTTCACTTTCTTTTCTAGAAACACTTACTAGAAATTTGTAGATATGCTTTTCAAAACCAGGAAATTAGTGTGTTTGGAAGCATATGAGGAATGGCATTTTTTCCCCTCAACACATAGATGAGACAAATTAATAACAGAAACCTCATGGGAAAACCTGCAGTAGTTCAAGAACTGCAGATAACACATCAAAATCCAACAAGTCTGACAGAGTACATTAATTTGGACATAAGAGTGCAAGAAACTCAAGCACAAACTTCTTTTTCAGGAAAAAGAGTAGTTGAATTTTAACTGGCAGGATGTCAAAATATTAAGTCACCTCAGTAGCTCCATCTGGACTTTAAACAAATGACTGAAACGAAATGCCATTTTTACTATGCCAATTAGGAAACATTTCTACATTATACTTTATTGCAGTATGAACATGCAAAACACACATTTGAGTACTCTATTTTGCTGACACGTTTAGAGAAATTTATCAAAATATACCAAAAATAAGATAAAAAAAGGTAACAGCAAAGGTTATTTTCATCAAAGGGTCTGTGCTTCAGAACTGGACTTAATACACTTATATATTTTCTATTCCTCTTTACCCTCCCAAATAAGCACAGAGTCTACTCCTGTCACCAGAAAGCCTAAGTAAGGAAAATGCTTAACAGACAACACAGCTGAATGTCTAGAAAGTTCAAGGGGAAATAACTCACTAGACTCTCTGCAAGTCATTAAAAATACCCACTAGTACCCACCATGAAATTATAAATTTTCTTTCTTTACATTAATTTCCAGGAGTATATACTCAAGACTACATAGTACAAACTAATAAAGATGCTCCAGATGTAAAGAGATTTGCAACCATTTTAACAGCTTTGTCCAGAATCCTTTCTATTATGCATGAAACCTAGGAATCAGTTTGTCAACTCGTCTCCAATAATAATAGATATTATCAGATCATTAAGTATTATCTTTATCTCAGCACTTTATGTGGTTCAGTTTCTGTCTTTTTAAAGCAGAGCACATGTCTCAGCAAACAATTTTGCTGTTTACAACCCTCTTACCAGAACCAATTTAAACTAGCACTGTTTTGTCTAGATATTCTCTCAGATGATTTTATAAAGGCTTCCAAAATTCAAAACCAAGTTTCAAGTTAAACAACTATAAAAATTTGTCATTGTCCACTTTCAAATATTCCAAGCATCTTCAGTTTCCAAAGCCTGGCGTATAAACAAGCACTGAGTACTACGGCACAGAGCATCCTCGTTCAAGAGCACAGGTAAAAAGCTGTCCTGACACCTGAACAGCTTCAGTGTGTCAGCCAACACAGAACCTGCACTTTTAGGTTATGACATAAGGGAGTGACTGACACAAGGAGGACAGAATTGGAAACTTGCTCTCAGAGATCACAGGCATTAAGTTGAAAACTTAGTTTTGGGAAAATAAGCAGGGAGGGTATGTATGCACATGATCACTGCCACTGCTGACTGCCTTCAGAGATTAGTGGGTTACTGCTGCTGTCAAGGTGCTAAAGCAAGAAATTTAGGAACACACAACCTAGTCTGAGAATTAGGAAATCAGCTCAAACTGGCACTAGCACTTCTGGCACAAATCTCTTCAGCAGTAGAGTTCCTATTCCACTCTTTTATTATGACCAAGTTAAAAATATCCCAACTGCCAAAGATTATAAGACTTCACCCTGAAAACATGATCTGCACAGTTATACCTATCCATATGCATATGAAGTTGCTTAAATAAAGCCAGGAAAATACTGTGAATGTTCCTAGAATGCCTTTGGCAATGGTTATGAACTTGGAACAGTTGTCCTGGCTGTCGTGCTTACACTCAAGGAATGCAACTCTGCTGTTCCAATACCAAGGTAAGACACACACACAGACTCCAAAGCAAAGCAAAGGGAGAAAAGAAAGCCAAAGGTTGTATTTAGTGAACAGAAGAACATATGCAGATAAACCCATCTGTTCATAGAATAACCAGCACACAGTAGGTTCTCACAGGCTACTGAAACATCAGTATGCTACAAACATTTGGTGTGGAATGGAGCACAAGTACAAACATAGCCATGAGAGAAAAATGCAGGCAAATTCCTAAACTAGAGTGGCTTAGAGCAAAGGAAACACAAAGAGCAAAGACCAACAGCTTCAAGTGTCTTTCCTGGTCAAGGATTTGGATAAACTTGTTCTTATTAGAAGTCAATACTAAGAGAGAGACAGAGAGAGAAAAGGAATTTTCCCCAGGACTACTTTAACTTGCAAGTGTAGACCACAGGGAGAACAGTGGTATAGTAAACCACTTACAGAGAGGATACTGTAAAATTTTGGGCAAAGACAGCCTTGGGAAATATCTTTCTAGAAACATTACAGCACACTGTGCATGACATCTACTATTGTCAGGCAACGAATTTTTAGGACCAACATACCAACGCTGAACAGAAGCAAACAAGAAACATGCTCTGTTTCTCTGGACACTGCATAAGTTTTATTTTCACAGGTGTTGCAGACAGATGCAGAGTCATCACATTTCAAGCTATGAGTTTCAAGCTACCTGCAGTTTTCCCAAAGCAGAACTTCCCATTTTGACAACTCGGAGTACTTAGCAGAAAGTTTACATCTGTCTGCTAACCAGAGACACCAAATTTAAAGCAAATAGTCAGCGAAAGACTTATCTTCACAAAAATGATAGTGACAGCTGGTGAGTTTTCAAGAGTCTTATTTATTATACTTCACAAAGGTATGTTTCCTATGATGTACTATTTTTTTTCTATTTTACATTACAGCATACTGACATTTCCTTAAATAAACAGTATTGATGACTATCTGCTTTCAAATCTGTCATACCAACACATCCTTCTTTCAAATAGCTCTATCTGCAAAGAAGCAACTCTGTTACCAAGGGATACAGAACATGAAACCCTTCACAGGTCCACCAAGAAGAAAAGCATCTGAGAGCAAAAGGCACTGATACATCTGACAATTTCTTCCAAACTCTGCACCATAAACTTCTGAAGTCCCATAACCTCAAAAAGGATGTTCAAGTCCTAACACCCAACTGATTACCATTTACTGATGTTGCCGAAAACACGAGTGTCTATTTTAACATAACTTAGCACCAGAAACATTTTAAATTTGATTTTAAGGCCTGACTTTACCCAATTTAGCACGTTAAAGTGTGACACAGCAAATTTACTACTGTACACTGAACATAGTTCACTACCAGCACACCATTTTTCACTGCCACACAGCTGTTGGTTTTAGGTGAAAATTGATACATACTTGTTTTACAGCCATTTCCACGTTTTTTTGGATAGGGAAGGATTCTGGACAAACAGGGAAGATAATATGAAAGCACACAGTCAATATTCAGTTTTAACCTCGCTGACCTGCATCCCCATTTAATTAAGAGGCTCCAGGAAGAGCCCTACTGGGCCTCTCTCCCTTGTGTAACAGCAGCCCTACCAGCCAAACCCGTGAGCCAACATAACGCGACCAGCTCAAGCAGAATTGTCCTTCCGTCGCTGTTTAGGGGG